>NC_087519.1:24838998-25054052 GCF_963921805.1 Phalacrocorax carbo
TCCTTCCCTTGGGCTCCTTCCTGCTTCAGCACCTGCCTGTGGGAGCCCGGCACTGGCACAGGAGGATCACAGCCTTCCAGCCACGCCCAAAGCCACACGTGTTGGCACTGAAGGGTGCGAGCAGCCACGGCCCCATCTGGGGTCCCCCAGGCCCCCTCTGGCTCCTGCCCCTCCTCCCCTGCACTTTCTTTTGGGTACCCAGCCCCAGCAGGGTGATTAATGCCTTGTGTTACACCGCCAGCAGAAACAAGAGCCTGCTTTTTCCCATCTCGCTAGTGAAAAGGACGTTGCCATGGAAATTGGAGACTGCATCACTTCTCATCCTCCGTCGACACTTCCCCCCCACCCACCCTGTAGAGCATTTACGACGGGTTTTTTTATTGAAACAACAGATGCATCAGAAGAAACCCAAACCAGCTGGGTAATCACGAGATCCAGCCATCAGCCATGTTAGGTGTCATTGAAATGACCTTGCGGGCCAGCACAGCACAGCTCCCATGTCCCCAGCTGCTCCCTGCCACCACTGGATGAGGAGGCTGTACAGCACCAAGGCCAACAGAGCTCCCTCCATCACAACCCGAACCTGCCCTGGGGCCAGCACTTGGCCAGGGCTTGTGTCTGCTCAGGACTCAAGCTGGGACCTTCCCAAGCAGCCCCAGGCATGGTGCAACCTGCTCCCCATGGGGTCAATGCGTGGTATTTTGGATACAGATGCTTTCTGCTCCAAAGTCCTCCACTGCCACAACAGATTCTCTCCCAGGACGGATCTGCCACTTCTGGCTGGAGACCCATCCATCCCTGCCAGCAAAGGCAGCAGGGCAAGCAGGTGGAGGGTGGGAAGCAGGGTCAGGATCCAGCCACACACACGAAACCACAGCACGGTGCTACTCAGATACCCCTTGCTTTGGGCAGGAGCCCAGCTACAGCACCAAAGAGGGGCCAAGCACTGGCTCCCTGCCTGCCCACTGGAGGCAGCATGACTCAGATGCTCCAGATGTCTCCTGCATCTCATGGAGACTAATTACCAGAGTCAGAGCTGCTCTCTCAGGAGAAAGGGCTGGGCAGTAACATCCCCATAGCTACTGCCCATCACAGAATCACAGGATGGTAGGGGTTGGAATGGACCTCTGGAGATCATCTTGTCCAAACCCTCTGCTTAAGCAGGTACCCCTAGAGCAGGGGGCACAGGGCTGCGTCCAGGCAACTTTTGAATATCTCCAGGGAAGGACACCCCACAACCTCCCTGGGCAGCCTGTTCCACTGCTATGTCACCCTCACAGTAAGGAAGTTTTTTCTCATATTTGACTGGAACTTCCTGTGTTCCAGCTTGTGCCCATTGCCCCTTGTCCTGTCATTGGGCACTGTTGAAAAGAGTCTAGTCCCGTTGTCCTGACACCCACCCTTTAAATATTTATATGTATTGATGAGATCCCCCCTCAGTCTTCTCTTCTCCAGGCTGAACAAACCCAGGTCTCTCAGCCTTTCCTCATAAGGGAGATGCTCCAGTCCCCTGGTCATCTTGGTAGCTCTCTGCTGGACTTGCTCAAGCAGTTCCCTGTCTTTTAAACTGGGGGACCCAAAACTGGACACAGCACTCCAGATGAGGTCTCACTAGGGCTGAATAGCTGCATCCCACAGCTGCAAACAGATACTTGAATCTCCCTGATGGGATCCAGGCCAAAATGGCACCAGGCCCCTCTGGGCAGTGTGCAGAGCCACAGGGGCTGCCCATCCCTGCTGGTGCTGGTTGGTGTGTAGAGGGCATGTGAGTGGCCATTGCAAAGAAAAGCAGGTGTGGAGGCCATGCAAGAAGTCAGGTGGAATATCTCTGATGGCTCCTGGGTTTCACCTGGCAGCTTTGCCATGCCACCTGGCCCCCCAGTTCTCAGCTTGGGTCTGTCTCTGCCCTGTGGAGGTGACCCTTGCTGGAATGAACAGGAACATCACCAGAATGAGTCCAAAGGGGGCAAAAGAAGGAGCGGGTAGGATGGGGCCGCACAAGGTGGCTGTTCTGCATCCCAGTGCCAGCCCACGCTGGTCACGGAGCAGAGGAACAGCTGGGGATGGCGCTGAGTGGCTCTGGGCATCCCAGCTGCAGCTGCCCAGCTGGCCTGGCAGGCCAGAGACCAGGACACAGGGGAGAAGGCAGGAGACCGAGAGCAGCAGATCTCCCATCCCTGAGCTATTCAGCTCTCCCATGACCCTTTCGTTCCCATTTATTTGCCTCTGTATGGCTGTCTGCTGCTGGTGGGCTTTTCCTCTCCTGTGACGAGGCATCCCAGGGCTTTTGCAAAGCTGCTGCAAAAAGATTTGTGCTCTGGCCAAAGGGGATTAAAAAAGGAGGGGGGCAGGGAAGGCAGACATACAGACAAGAGGGGGAGGATGAAAACATTTGGAGATGGCCCTCATCTTCACCCTGAAGAGCCAGCGGCCTGGCAGAGTGTAGCAAGTGGGCAGGCCCTGAGCAGACTAAAACCTAAGACCCACAGGAGAGAATATAATTGCTGTATTTTAAAGCCCACAGAGGCATGGCTCCGGATGGAGAATATTAATGGCCTTGAAGGATGAAAGCTGGGTTCCCTTCCTTGCCATCCTGGTGGGAGCTGCCAGGAGAGGGGCCGGGAGTGGCGGTGCCCAGGCCAGTCCCCACGGCTGTGCAAAGAGGGGGATGCCATGGGAACAAAGCAGCAGTATTGGCGTGCAAGCGGGTGGCCGCAGTACAGCAAGCCAACAGGGCAGCAACTCTAAGTTTGGGGGGAAAAGGACAGCACAGAAGAGCTGACCCCTTCCCACCCCGGCCCCTGCTGCCCCCCACAGAGCTTAATGAATTAGGCAGAAGAACAACCTCCCCCACCCCAGTACACGCAGGGGTCTCTGCAAATAATCCTGGGAAGGAAAAAACTTGCTCTTACCACCCCTAACATTAATTTTTGGCTTCTCTGCAAGGAACTGGGGGGCCAAGACAGTCCTGCTCTGTGGCAGGGGGCAGTCAGCACTACCAGCATCCTCCTGCCTCTCCCAGGCAGCAGGAGAAGCAGGAACCAGAGCCCCTCCCCAGCGCCTGCCCCCCAGTCCTCAGGCTGAGGGGATTAGCCAACAGTTTGTCCATTCATGGAAAAAAATGTCGCTGTCAGCAAAGGGCTGGCCCAGGCGTTGCCCGCAGCCCTGCCAGCCTCCCCTGGTGCGGGCAGGGGGACAAGGGGCCTGGGGTATGGCCTGTGGGGGTTGCAGACAGCAGGGCTGGAGACAGCAGGATAGGCACAGGCAGATCACTCTGAGCAAACACAGCCGTGGCAGAGGCATGGGATGCCTGATGCTTTTGACCAGGCCTGGGGTACAGCAGGTTTCCCCCACCCATCAGGGCCAGACAGGAGTCTCCCCTGCCTACACCTAGGCCCAGGCACACATGCAGCTCCTGCTGGGCTGGAAAGACTTCCTCGCCATGAGGGGAGCAGCTCCACACCCTGGGCAGACAGAGCATCCCTGCACAACCTGGCAGGGAGAGCCCCCTGGAACACCAGAGACTAGCAGGTGCTGCCCTATGGACCCCACCCATTCCTGCTCCCCAGGGCTAGGGTGAGTGGGGGACCTGGCAGGGTTACAGAGCCACCCTGCACCCCTGGGTGCCCTCCTCTCCCTCCCACCAGGGTTGTAGTGGCAGCCTGGCAGCACAAGCAGCAGGGGTGGCTGGCATTGGTGTTTCACCCACCACCACTGGTGACACAGGAAGCCCCAGGCAGGCAGGCAATGAGAGAGAGAGTTATTTTAGATGCCATCCCATCTGGAGCCTTCCAGAGCCAAAGAGTAGTGATTCAGCCACCTTTCCCACCCTGCACCTCCAGCAGCAGTTATTTAAAGAGGGGTGCATGGTGGACAGGCTCCTGATGAGACAGTTGGCCCCAAGCCCCCATGCTACATCCCCCCTCCCCAAGCACACCGTTTCCTTGGCAAACTCCGCTCCTGCCCCTCCATCCTGCTGGTGTTGCAGCTCCAAGCCCCATGGAAGCAGGGATGGGTCCCAGCACACTGCAGTGTGTGGTACCCAGCCAGGCAGTGCTGTCAGGAGCCACTTGCTGGCCAGTGCACAGCTTCCATGCTTTGACAGGCAACCACAGACTGGGCACCCTCAGCCCCATATCTGTGCACTGGCATTTCCAGGCTCTTGTGATTCTTCCTCCCCCTTCGCCTGCCAGGGGATGCTGCCCCATTAAGTACCACCAAAACCCAAGGGCAGGGTGCCACATAGATCCTGCCGCTGATATTTCAACAGTAGGACTGCATTTCCCTGTGGGAAAGGTGACATCCTCTCACAATTCCTTCCTCCAAATGACACCAGGTGCTACAGGCATCACACCAGAGATCCAGCCGCCCAGTGCTCGCCACTGTGGCCGGACCATGCACGCTTCTCCCCGGGCAGCAACCAAAGCCTTCCCAAGACCCTCTGCCCCCAACACTGGCACTCACTGGTGGTGCTTCCTGACATCTGGATAATGCATTTAGATTCCCGGCTCATCTCCCGGGAGTTGAAGGGCCGGACGCGCACCGCCACCTTCACGGATGCTCCCGCCATCGTGCTGGCCAGAGGTGGGTCCTGCTAGTGGGGAGCAGCAGCTGTCCTGCAAGGAGGGAAGAAAAGGGGGTTAGGCAAGCTTGCATCCTAATCCCCATCTCACAGCCATGCCAGAAAAATGAACAGAAAGCCTGTGCAACAAAACCTCCTGGGAATGCTGGTTTGCCTTTGTCCTAAAGATGGCATTTTGTTTCATCCCTCAATCTGCCTGCATTTTGCCTCTCCCACCCCCCCTCTTATATCTTAGGTTAGGACCCCCTCTCAGTCCTGGGGGACACCCCTGCCCTTCCCCAGGACAGCACCCAGAGCCTCCATCACCCTGTGGCATCACCTAGTGGGTGTCCACAGCAGGGGGCGGGGCCATGTAGGCATCACCATGACCCATGAGCAGCAGTTTTTCCATCCCAGGGTGCCAGTGGCACTGAGCAGGTAGCTCCCCACTTGCAAGCAAGTCCACAACCCCTTGCCCATTATCTGAGTCTCCTGCCTCCGCTCCAGCCCTAGCAGAGCAAGGACTGGGCAGCAGGACCTGGTGGAGGCAGGGAGAAAAACGATGGCATTCGTGTCAAGAAAAGAGGTGGCTGTTGAACACAGCCGCTGGTATTTGCCTCTCATTCAGCTCCCAGCACAAGCAAAAGCATGGTGTCAGCAGGAGCAGCACCAGCCAGCAAGCCAGTGGTGACTGCACTGAGCTGAAGCTCCCAGCTCACAATCATTTTTCCACTCCTTTTGCTAATAAGATATTAATCATAAATCTCACAAGACGAAACCAACAGCTCTCTCACATCTCCCAGAGCAGATGCTCATCCCAGCACTGGTGTCCGGGCTCTCTGCAACGAGTCCCACCTTCCCTGAGCCCCAGTCAAGCCTCACTAGCATTGGTCAGAAAAGGATGATGGGGTCCTTCCCTTGACCTCCTTTGGGATCAGCTCTGAAAAAAATCCATTCCTGCCTTCTAACACTCATCCCCTCTCCTGCCTGTCTCCTGCTTCCTGAATCCCCATGCTGAGCCTGCCAGCAAAAAAGGAGCTCCAGCACCCCACAGCACAGGCAGGCACCGGCTCCTCCAGCATCCCTGCCCATGGGACTCCTGACTGTGGGACTCCTGTAAGGATGTTTGCAAATGCTCTGGGGCTTTCTGAGCCTGGTATTTGCCAGTGGGATGCTTGCTCTGGGATGAAGGAGATCAGGAGTAAGCAATGGCACAGCTCTGGTTACGCAGACTGTGACCTGAAGGAAGTGGAGCAGTAAGGATGGGTCCTCAACACAAGGTGGGTTTTCCCATGGTGGAAATGAAAAAAAAAATGCAGCTGAATTTGTGAAAAAGGAAGGGGGGGGAGAAGGGGGTAAGAAGGAAAAAATAAATCCACAGAATAGAAAGTGTCTCAAGAGAAGGGGATAGCTTTAAAACTAACTGAGGTTTCATTTCCAAAGGGGGTTGGAGGAAAAACAACATATGCTTTGCCCAAAGGCAGGTATATTCACAGTGCTGTGGAAAAATCTGCAGCCAGAAAGTATTATAAACTTGGCGCTGTCTTTCAAAAACGCTTTGCCTGTTTTAAAAGCAAGCCTGCATCCCTAACAGCCGGCGGAGGACAAATCTTCTCTGGTTAGAGTTCCCAAACCCTCCTCTCACCGCCCCCGCTGGGATGGCTCCGGAGCTCCCACTGTGCTTAGCCAGCAATCACACTCTTAAAACCCACCAGCTCCAGAGTTCAAGCATTTGGTCTCAGGCTTTCTTGAGCGTGGATTATTTTAAGCAGGCATTTAACACCACCAAGTCCCTGAAACAGCAAGTGGGCTGCTGCATACCAACCAGCCTCTGCCTTCCCCACTCCACTGCTTTCTCAGAGAGGGGAGAAAGGAAAAATTAAACAGGACTCCTTGACAAAGTTGATTTTCCCATGAAATTATAGGATATATTTCTGGATGGAAGGGATGCATCCTCACAAAGCCTTTGGCTTGAGCTGCTCCACCCCGTTGCACCATTGGCATTCAGGGACAATGGATCTGTTGCTGGGCTAAACCCCATGTAGCACCCGTCAACTGCCTGTGTCAGATGCTTCCCTCTCCTCCTCTACAGCCAGGACAGCTTTCTTCCCCGCAGTTTTCAGTCTTTCCAGCTCCCAGGGCTTCGAAGAGGTGGGTCAGGTCCCCAGGCTCCCACCTTCCGGCACAGCGCTCAGCAAGAGCCACTGGCACCATAACAGCACACCCACCAGTAGTTCCACCAGCCCCAGGACCAACCACTGCCTGACATGGGCACCTTCAGACCCTGCCCTCATTCCCTCCTGCCCCTGTGCCGTTCCCTTCACAGTCCCCTCCAGCCCTATCACTTCCCATGAAGAAGCTCTGGTTTCTCTTTTGTCCCACTTTTCCAAGCACCTCCTCTTGCTGCGTGCAAATCACCACTGGTGACTGCTCACCCTCCTGTGCCAGGAGTGCCCACTCAACCCCACAGCAGTACCCCTCCAGCCCACCTTTGTTGGCCGTGAGAAGCCTCCTCCTCACCAGCAGAACCCTTCCTCTCTCCCTGCCATCCCAATGCCCACATCCCAGCATATTCCCAGTAAGCCATCTGCCTCACCTCACCCAGCAGCACAGGCTCCTTTCCCTGCCGGTATTCCCTGCTGCAGAGCCACCCGCTCAGCTCCATTTTCTTCATTTCCTTCAGCTTCCGCAGTCAGCAATGTGCCGCTTCCCTCCTGCTTCTCTGCAGTTCTCTAGTCCCATCTCTGCCACAGCAGTGCAAGGACCCCAGGTGGTGCCATGCCCCCTTGGGGAGCACCGACAACCCCCTGCCCACCTCTTTCCCAAGCCTCCTCTCCCTCCCCCAACTCTTATTTTCCCAGCTTGGGCACAGGGAAGAATTCAGCCTGCAGCCCACCTAACAGCAGCCTGCAGCACCACCAGCCACGGCCAGCACCAGCATCACTGGCCACAGGTGCTCAGCATCCCACAGAGGGGACACACTGCAGCAGGCAGGCTGGGGCAGGCAGCCTCCCCCAGGGCAGGCAGGCAGCTTGAGCCTGTCCAGCTCTCTCTGCCTGGGGACAGTCAGCCACCGATTGCTTAACCTGCCATCAAGAGAAATTCAATAGCCACTATCAGCCTTTCACTGGGAGCAGGCCAACACCACAGCCTCACTCCCCACTCCCCTCTCACTCCCCACCTCCTCCCAGGGCCACCCCACACACCAGGGAGATGGCAGAGAAGGACAGCAGAGTTCCTGAGGCCATGGTGTGAGGGGCATATCTGGACCTGACCCCCAACTCTGCAGGGCATCTCTTCCCCAACATCCTGTGCAGCCTGCTGCGCTCTGCCAATCCTCACCGATACACCTGCCAGCCCTCGGTGATGAGCAAAAGGCCTAGAGAGCAATGATTAACTGGATCAGCTAAGATTAATTGGGCAGAGATTAGCTAACAAGAGCTCTCTTAAATCCGAGGGCTATCAACTAGCAGCCCTCCTGCCACTGCTGAGAGGGGACCAGTGGGACAGGGAGCATTATCCCCAAGTACCACCTGCAGCAAGCTCTTCCCTTAAGGATGCTGCAAGGACGTGCTGTGCTGCCTGTCCCCTGGGTGCTGCAGGTCATTGGTGTTTCAGTGATGCTAATGGTGGTTGGCACAGCTTTGGCAAATGAAGAGCCGCCTGCGCCAAGGGAAATCAAGATGAGTTTCTCCTTTTGTCTGCGTGCATCCCCACGTCACCTCGGTGGCAAGGGTGGACGCCCTGTCTGGCTGTGCCTCCTGAGCAACGGTGCTCTCAGCCACTGATGGGCTTTGTTTTAATGAGCCCTTCCCCTGTATCCCTCATTGGGGCCCCCCAGCTCTATCTGGGATTGTGGGACCCTGCCCTCCCTCTGGGGACAACAAGGGCAGTGGGGGACCCTGGGGGCAACTGGTCCAGACAACACAGCACCATCAGCGCTTGCCAGCTGAGCCTGCTGGCTGCTCCCCACTCACCTCCCACCCCAAGCAGGGCAAGGAGCCGTGACAGTGCAGTTTTCCCCAGAGCAGCACCTGCAGGCAGGGAAGTAGCTCAGAGGACAGCCCAGGGCAGGTGCCCCCCCCCGGCTGAAATACAGCCTCCTGCTTCCCAGGCGCCATCATGGGCACCCTGCCCTGTGCATCTTTACCTCCAGCCCACCCTAATGGGGGACACGGCTTTGGGCAGTGTTTGCAGCTCCCTGAGAATTTCAATGCGGATTAAATTTGCAGGCAGTTAATTTAAGGTTGCAGATGACGGGGTTTGCTCACTGCTGGCCAACTCCCTATTCCTGCTGCAGAGTCACCTCACAGTCCATCACCCATTCTCTCCATCCTTTCTTCCACACAATAAAACCCACAGTGGAGAAAAGCTGCCTGGAAAAGGCAATGAGCTCTGGCAAGTTACCAGCATGGCTGGACACAGAGAGGGGTGGACAGCTGGGGTGGGGGTGGAAACACCAGGTCTGGACACCCTCCCGGGGTTTGGGGGCTGCAGCTCTGGCCACACGCAGGGAGGAAGGAGGGGAGGGTGGCAGCATCTGTGCCAGCACCAGTTGCCACCTCCCAGTCAAAATGGGAGGTCAGCGGCAGCATGTGGGGATGGCAGAGCCCACCACACCCCTGGCTGTACCCCATGCCACTGAGGCCACCTGCCAAAGGGCTGCTCCAGGCACTGGGGCGTGGAAGGATGGCTGTGGGTTGTCAAGGGAGATGCTCAACTGGTTCCTTGTTCTCCCCGAGTCCTGCAGTCGAGATGTGGGATCTCAGCAGCCAGAAGACCACAGCACACAGGGGAACTGCAGGGCCAAGGGGAGGGAACGCTGCCCCATGGGGCAAGAGGAGGAAGAGGCAGATGAGGAAGACAATGTGGCAGGTGCAGGGCTGTTCCCTGGGAGCCCAGGTGGCCAAGCACAGGGCTCTGCACCAGCCCCTCCACCAGGGACCACCCCCTGCTCAAGCCAGAAGCCATCAGCGCTGGCCCGCAGTGACATGGCGGCCCTTGCCCAGCTCCCCCCAAGCACAAAGTCAGCAGCAGCAGCTCGTCCTTGTGGGGCAAGCAGGAGACTCATCTTTACATGGACTTTGCCAGCCTCCTGCCCCAGGCAAAAGCCCCAGCCTGGGCACCTACTGCTCCCTCCAGCGCTGCCGTTGACTCTGAAGCATAATGATGATGGTGCAAGATGGCTCAGCTTCATGGCCGCAGCCACCTGCCCCGGAGGGGAGAACAGGGGCTGCTCGAGGGGTGAAAAGGGGTCCGTGTCCCCCCTCCCACGGACTGCGGGTATGGCAGCCTCCCCTCCCCACCCCAGGCTGGTGCCGGGGCCGCAGAGGCGTCGCTCCATCCCTGGTAAGGCCGCCCCTGGAGGGATCCTTCTGGAAGCCAGGGCGGCGCCCACCGCCCACCGCACCGGGGACCCGCAGGCATCCGTGGAGCTCCAGCCCCCCTCCCCCGCGCCTCGGGGGCCCCGCAAAATGGCCGACGGCCACAGCCCCCCGATCCCGCCGGGCCCCCAGGAGGGCGCCTCCCGCTCGCCCCGCCACGCCTCGTCCCCGCCGGGACCGAGAGGGGCGTCACCGCCACCGGGCGCGGCGGGGCTGCTGCATCCCGCACGGTGCCGCCCGCCCCTACCTGTGCCTGTGTCTGTGCCCGTGCCCGTGCCCGTGCCCGTGCCCCTTTCGGTGGGGCGCAGCGCTCAGCCGCGGGCGGGGGGCGCCGGCATGAGGCCGATCGCGCGGTGCGATGCGGCGCCGGTGGCGGCAGCCCGCCCCTGCGGTCCCCGCCCGCCCCGCCCCGCGCCGGCCCGCGCGCTGGTTGGCCGCCGCCGCGCGGGATGAACGGCGGGGAAGAGAAAGGGGGGAACAGGGAGGGCGCGAGCTGGGGATGGATCGGTGACGTCAGCGCATCCCCCCCACCCCCGCCCCGCGCTGCGGAACCGCCGCAAAGGCGCGGGGAGGGGCGGGGCCCCCTGCGTCACCCGGCAACCGTCGCCCGGCAACTGTCCCCCGCATCCCCATCGCTGGTTCCCCGGGCGCGGTAACGCCGGGAGAGCCGCCTCCTCCGCTGCTTCCCGCCGGCCCCGGCACCCTCCCCGGCCCCGGTTGCCAGTATCCACCTCCGGTGACGAGCCTCTTCATCCCCGCGGCCTGCTGACCCCCTGTCCCGCAGCCCCCAGGCCGGCTCCCTGTCCATCTGCGCTGGGGAATTTAGACCCAGCGCAGAAAGATTAGGCCTTTGCCGCCAGCTGTTTCCAGCGGCTCATCCTCCCTCGACCCTCTGCACCCACTGCGATGCGGTGCGTCCCCTCCCTACCCCGCCGCCTAGCCTCCCTCTCCCGCGCCTCGGGGGACCCCTCCCTACCCCAGCCTTTCTCCAAGACTCCCTGGAGGACAGGCAGCAGTGAGGTCTTCATCCACCAACCTGCTACAGCAGGGTGGGTCTCCGGAGGGTCTCTCCTACAAGTGTTTTAGGGAGTGACCATTCCGGTGATGCTGCGAGCATCTGGCAGCCATCTCAGTGGCAGGGAGTCTCCTCAGCCAGAGGAGGACATGGCTGGGGCACAGGATGAAGGGCTGGCTCGGGACCTGCCAGGACACCAGAGCTTCTGGTCGACACTCCAGTAGATGCATGCAATGCTACAGGCTTGGGGAAGAGTGGCTGGAAAGCTGCCTGGCAGAGAAGGACACGGGGGTGCTGGTTGACAGCCGGCTGAACATGAGCCAGCGGTGTGCCCAGGTGGCCAAGGCGACCAACAGCATCCTGGCTTGTATCAGGAATAGTGTGGCCAGCAGGAGCAGGGAGGTGATCATGCCCCTGCACTTGGCACTGGTGAGGCCGCACCTTGAATATTGTGTGCAGTTTTGGGCCCCGCACTACAAGAAGAACATCAAGTTGCTGGAGCGTGTCCAGAGAAGGGCAACAAAGCTGGTGAAGGGTCTGGAGAACAAGTCTTATGAGGAGAGTTTGAGGGAGCTGGGACACACCCAGCTAAGGCTAAACACCTTAGCCTGGAGAAGAGGAGGCCGAGGGGAAACCTTATCACTCTGCAACTACCTGAAAGGAGGTGGTAGCAAGGTGGGTGTTGGTCTCTTCTCCCTAGTTACTAATGATAGGACGAGAGGAAATGGCCTCAAGTTGTATCAGGGGAGGTTTAGATTGGATATTAGGAAAAATATCTTTATTGAAAGAGTGGTCAGGCATTGGAACAGGCTGCCCAGAGAGGTGGTGGAGTCACCATCCCTGGGTATATTGAAAAACCGTGTAGACGTGGCACTTCGGGACATGGTTTAGGAGGCATAGTGTTAGGTTGATGGTTGGACTTGATGATCTTAGAGGTCTTTTCCAACCTTAATGATTCTATGAGCGCTGGACAGCAGTCTCCAGGCCAACTGTGCTTTCTGACATCCATGCAGCTTCAGCACACTGGCTCCCAGCTCCTCTTGGAGATGAGCATCCAGCTGCCCAGGCAGAGGGGCTTTCACCTGGCACCATGCCAGGCCCATGCACCTGCCCCAAATGTCTTTGGCACCAGCTACCAGTGCCAGGTCTGCTAGGGTGGGACTTTTCACCCCATATCAGTCACCCCTAGCCCAAAGCTTTGCTCACTGAGTGGCTCCTCTGGACAGGGACCTGCTCCTGGATCAGCCAGGAGCCAGCAACAGGCAGCCCACTTGTGTTCCAGCGTATGGATGGCAGAGAATGTGTCAGAGGATAGGCTTGATACAATGGACTGTGGGCACATATAGCAGGTGACTGGCACAGCATATTGAACAGGCATACGTGGCCTGTGACACCATCACAACACACTGTGATGCCCATGAGCGACGCTGACTCACAGAGCACAGCTCGCTGAGGCAGGGACTGTGACCGTGTCCCACCCCATAGCTCTGCCTTTGTGCAGACCATTCCAATGGCCACCTTCCTCCAGGGCAGCTGTCACTTGGCCAGGCGTCCTTCTGCAAGGCAGGTCCTTGGTCAAGGAGACCTGGCCAAGAGACCTGAGTGGTGCTGGAGGAGTCATGACTATGGCGCTGTGCCGTGCCAAGTCCCAGTGCAACGATCCTATGGCACAGGTCCTACTTGCCCAGGAGCAGGGATCTCACCTGCCAGGATAGTGTTGGGAACCATCAGCTATGGTGTCCTGGGAGACATGGGAACAGGGTCTGCATGGGTGCTTGCCAGTCTCAAAGGCTGGCATGCCTGAGGAGCAACCCTCCACCCCAGCACTAGCAAAGGGGGACCCCCCAAAATGAGGAGTGTGAGGCCACGGTGACTCTGCTGGTGGCACATTAACCGGACAAGAAGGAGGCCAGGGGCAGAGTCCAGGCTGGTGGGAGGAGCACCAAACCCCAGGGTCAGGGTCCACAGGGACACCAGACACTGCTGGCACGGGATGTACTGCACTGTGGTGCTGGGTGCTGCACAGGCAGCCTCCACTGCTCCTCTCCTCCGAGCGCGGCTCCTGGGGATGGCAAGGCGCACCATGGCCACTAGCCTGCTCCGCATCCCCCCACCCCAGGGGCTGCTACGGCCGCTGGCCGTGCCAGAGAGGCTGCTGCTTGGGCCGGGGCCCAGCAATGTGCCCCGCCGTATCCTGGCTGCAGGCAGCCAGCAGCTCCTGGGCCACATGCACCCCGAGGTGCTGCAGGTGAGCTGCTCCAGCCCAGCCTTCCTCCCCTCCCCACTTCTCCTTCATCCCTCACACGGGGGCTAGGACAGCTCTGCCAGGGTGAGGGGAGCAATGGAGGTACCAGTTGGTCCCCTGTCACCACAGGTGATGGATGAGATCAAGGCAGGCATCCAGTACGCATTCCAGACGCAGAACCGGCTGACCCTGGCCATAAGTGGCACCGGCCACTGTGCCATGGAGGCTGCCCTCCTCAACCTCCTGGAGCATGGTGACACCGCACTGGTGGCTGTCAACGGCATCTGGGGACAACGCGCTGCTGACATTGCCAGGAGGTTGGGTACGCTGGGGAGAGCCGGACAGCACCGGCAGGGCTCAGGGTACTGGGCTTGTGGGTGGGATGCCGGAAGGTGACCCCTGGCTTGCTGTCCCCACCCTGGTGGCAGTGGCCAGTGACACGGCTTCCACAGCTGGAGAGTGCTTCAGGTTTTTTCCAGGGTGATGTCCCTCCGCTTACAGTGGCTTTTCCACTGGGCAAATCCACATGAGGCCAGACCCCGGTGGGCAGCTGCGCTCCTGGTTCATGCATGACCGATTCCGTCAAGGAGCAAGTGGCTGCCCAGTGGGATTCATGCCCAAACCTCACTCTCCCTCTGCCCAAATCCCTCCCAGGAGCCAATGTCCATGAGCTGCTGAAGCCCCCGGGCGAGTACTTTGCTCTGTGGGACATCGAGGAGGTGAGTGCCAGCGACGGTGTGGGGTGGCGGGTGTGAGTCAGCCTCGGAGGCAGCCACTTTCCCCTCTGTTTCATGCAGGGCCTGGGAAAGCACAAGCCCTCGGTCCTTTTCATCACCCATGGCGAGTCCTCCACGGGGGTGCTGCAGCCACTGGAGGGGCTGGGCGAGCTGTGCCACCGGTCAGTGCACGAAGGGCACCCATGGGGGCTGGTGGCACCCCAAAGTCACCATCAGGGATTGGGGCATGGGGATTTACATGCCCAAGCTCTCCTCTGGCTCTGTTGTGCTGGAAGTGGTTGGTGCCAGTGAGACGCATGGTCTTGGGGGGACCAGGATGTCAGGGCTGCAGCAGGCAGAGGGGTGGCAAGAAGAGGTGGCAGGAGGAGGTGGCAGGGACACCGGGCTGAACTCTGTCCTCCCACAGGCATGGCTGCCTGCTGCTCGTGGATGCAGTGGCATCGCTCGGGGGAGCCCCCATCTTCATGGACCAACAGGGTAAGAGCCACAGTGCCATCACGAGCACCCAGGGGACAAGGGGATTCACATCTGGGCCAGGGAGGGAAGGCAGTGGGATCAGCCCCACCGCTCACATTTCAGGCTAGCAGCACTAGAAACTAGTCCTGCTGCAGCCACAGAACCTGTTCCCCTCGGGGGATCATCGGAAGTGCCAGGGTGTCCCTGAAGGCAAGACAAACACAAGCAGGACCTGCAGTGCATGCCACCCTGTGCTTCCCACCCACCACTTGCAACCAGGTTGGGATGGCTCAGCATGTTCCTGCTGGGAGCCCCCAGACCCTAATGTGCTGCCTCCCCTCTCGGGCAGAGATCGACGTCCTATACTCAGGGTCTCAGAAAGTCCTCAACGCTCCCCCTGGCAGCGCCCCCATCTCATTCAGTGAGCGAGCCAGGTAAGGGCAAGCCTGTCACACAGAGGGGAAAGGCAGTGGGGCTCGGGGGAGGCTGTCACCCCCACGCTTTGCCAGCCATCCGCTCCAGCCCCGCTCTGGAGAGCATGCCCAGCAGCAGCTCTGAGGGGTCAGAGCCTGGCCCATCTCTGGGCAGCAATGGGTGCTAGAGCCAACCTCTGTGCTCACTATGGGTGGGGGGGCCTCCCGCAGGACTGATCCCACCCCAGAGGCTGTGGGGTCAAGGTCCAGCTCCTCGCCAGCATTCTGCTTCACCAGGGAGAAGATGCTGAGGAGGAAGATGAAGCCCACATCCTTCTATCTGGACATGGGCTGGCTGGCAAACTACTGGGGCTGTGACGGGGAGCCACGAAGGTGAGGGCAGGCTGCCCCAGGACAGACAGCAGCAGCCTTCCCACCCACAGCCTTCATCCTGACTTGAGGGCTGCTGCCTGCCCTGCAGAACTCAGGCCCTGCCTCCCCATCACCCTGTCTGCTGGTTGCAAAGTGGCCCTGGGGTATTTGCATCCCCTCTGTACTGGATGCAGAGGAAGGAGGACGCCACATCCCAGTTCCCCCACACCTAGCTGCCCCTTTGGTTTTGCAGGTACCATCACACGGCACCGATCAACAGCTTCTTCAGCCTGCGGGAAGGCTTGGCCATGCTGGCAGAGCTGGTGAGCAGTGCTGGGCAGACAAGGGGGCAGCAGCAGTGCTGATGGGGTTTGGGGGAGTGGTGGGTGCCAGGGCCTTCTCCTTCCTCTCTGCCCACAGGGTCTGGAGAGCTCATGGGAGCGCCACCGAGCCAACTGCACCCAGCTGTGTCAGGGGCTGTGCAACCTGGGGCTTGAGCTCTTCGTGAAGGAGGAGGTGGGTGCAGGGCAAGCCCACCACCATGGTGCAGGGGCATTGTGAGAACATGGCCTGTGCAGCTGGAGGCCTGCCTGGGCAGCTTTTGATGCTGGAGAAGAAACTCCCCTGCAGTGATGCTCTCTCCTGGCAGGCTCATCAGGGGATAGGGCCATGGCCAGAAGCTGCAGATTTAACCCAGTTTCTCTTTTCCCCAGAAGGCAAGACTTCCCACCATTACCACTCTCAGGGTGCCTGAGGGCTATGACTGGAAGGAGATCACAGCCTTTCTCATGGACAAGCACGCCATTGAGATTGCTGGGGGCCTGGGCCCCTCGGTGGGCAAGGTGGGCAGCATCCTCCCCTCCCACTGCCCACAGCCAGGCACTGAACCTGGCTTCAGCCACATCCGTCAGTAGCATGTCTGATTAACTGGTGCTTTCTGGCTGCAAACAGCAAACATACAGCTGGATGCATCCTATCACCTATGCAGCAATGCTTAGCAGCTCCTAACCACACAAAATTTCTGTGCATAATTGAATAACTGTGCACATAAAATTAGCAGGGTGATACATCTTTCAAGGAAACACGTGTTATATAGGACGAAGCAGGGAGTTGTGCACATGCACTCATGCCTGGATGTGCACATGGCTGCTCTTCACGTACTCCCTGCTCTGCGTGGGAGCCTGCGCTCTGCCACCAGCTGCTCTGCTCACAGGGAGATGGCGCCAGGGCATGGCCACAAAGGTGGGTGCTGCAGGGCCATGCTCATGCTTCTCCTCCTAGGTCCTGCGAATCGGCCTCATGGGCTGCAACTCGACCAGTGGCAATGTGGACCGTGTACTGCATGCCCTGCAAGAGGCCCTTAGGCACTGCCGCCGCAGCAGACTGTGAACACCCCTGCAAAAAGGGGTCCAGACGGGGGGTGTGGCACTCACCCCCATGCCTGGCTGCAAGCAGCTGGCAGGCAGAGGGACTCTGCTGCGTCCCCAGGCAGGAAGCACTGCAACACCCAGCAACCCAGACCAGAGTGAGAAGAAGCTGGAAGAGCAGGGGACATGGAGGTGAGGGCTGCAGTTCAGCAAATATGGGACGTGGCTCAAAACCCCTTCTCCCAGTCCCCCTCACAGGGTCACTCCTCACCCTGATGGTCTGGCCCCCCAGCTCCTCCCCTTCCCCTGGCCCCAGGGCATGGCAGCCCACCACAACCTGACATGAGGGTTGGATGAAGGATCCAACCACAGGTCCCTTCCCCTCCCACCACTCTCACCCTCGGCCGTCCCTGCACCACAGCTCAGCAGCACAGGATACCATCTGGCCACCCCAGATTAGGTGCCCTGGGATGAAACACCTGCCCTGGCACCCAGCTTTACCAGGGGAGCTGAGAGGCTATGCATCCCCACCCAGCTGCAGCAGATGCGCGCTCACTCCCCAGTACCACCTTTCCTCAATAAAGCAACATGGCAGCATGCTGCTCCCTGGCCCTGTAGCTTGCCTTGCACCCCCCTGAGTTTCAAGACACCCAGATGGGGTAGAAGCAGGGTTCCACTCAGCTCTGCTGGGGGATTTCTTGCTGGATCTTGGAGAGGAGCTTGGGACATTGCTGAGTGGTGTGCACCATCCTAGATCTGGTACACCTGGAACTAAGCAGAGGCAGGTGGGGAGTGAGGGGAGAGGGCTCCCCGCTCTGCTTGAGCTCCGCACCCCAGCACTGACAGCCTCCCTCAGCCTCCACAGCAGGACTGGGCAGCACATCTCTGCCATCAGGCTGTCAGAGGCCGGAGGGCTCTGGGGGGCAAATTCCAGTGCATCCTAAGCTGCCCAGCCCAGGTGGTTTCTGAAGCTGCCTTGTGAGACCAGCCCAGGGTCTTGGGCCCCTGTTACCTGGCTGAGTAGGATGTCAAAGTAGGCTGTGTTCCAGTAGGACCTGTCCTCGGTGGGGAGCTGCAGGAGGGTTCAGGTGCCAGGGTCTGCCTGCCAGCTGTCAGTGCATGCAGAGAGGCCAAAACGGAAGTGGAGGAAGCATCAGGGGTCCCAGGCGAAGCTCTCCACCTTGGAGTAGAGGGAGGTGAGGGCTGAGGGCTCTCCTTGGAAGGTTCTCCTCTGGGTGCAGGAAGTGGGGCAGGTACTGGGTGGCCAGGCAGCGGAGAAGGATCACCAAGAGCCTGCAAACAGAGTCCTCCAGGTCCTGCCAGTCCTCTGGGGATGGGAAGATCTCTGTGCTCCACAGCAGCACCATCTGTAGGGAGGGAGAGAAGAGTGTGGGACTGACACTCCCCACAAAGGCTGTGCCTTCACACCCTGCAGGTCACTGTGCAACCACCTGTGGGGCTGAGCCCTCAACATGGACATCACATCTTCAGCAGCCTAGGGCTGCACAGGCTCTCAGAGCTGCTGCTTCAGCTGCTGCAGGTGCAGCTGATACCCCACCACCCCTTAGTTTTGAACCTTTGCTTCACTCCACTAAAAGCCCCTGTCTCAGTGACCCTTTGCTTCACTCCACTGAAACCCCTCATCTCAGCTCCAAGGCAAAGAGCGTGGCTCTGATGCCTTTTGGTGACATGGCGAAATGGGCAACACATGCAGTGGGATGGAGCAGAAAATGCTTTTCTGAAGTACAGATGCATACTGTGCTCTTTATTTAAAACAAACAAACAAACAAACAAAACTCAAAAAATTAATCATCAAAGAATGCAACATAAAGCAAAACCCACAGGGTTTGGGTTACTTGAAGCTGGAACCATTCTCTCAGCAGAAGATGACTTTGCCTCCTTCCCCACCCTGGCCTGGAGAGCTGCTACAAGGCAGGACACACCTGGATTGTGCCAACAGGTGCTGTCGCCAGCATGGCTCCTTTCCCGATCAGCTTCACCAGCTGGCATGGGTCCAGAGTGCCAAAACAGGTTGGGTGGGGAAAGAGGGTTTTGTCAGAGGAAACACCACCCTCAGCCCTGCATGGGCACCTCCCGGCATGCCAGGGCACAGGACAACCTCTGGCATGGCGGGCACAGCAACGCAATCCCCAGCAGCATGGCCCCTGCAGGCACAGGCAGCCTGTGCCAGGGGATGCCTGGCACATCACCACAGAGCTCAGGGTGTTTCAGGGTGGAGGTTGCTGGTTCAATCCAGCAAGTGCCTGCAATTTGCAAGGAAGAAGGATCAAAACCCTCTAACCATGGCCAGCAGTGTGCATCCTTTCTGGACACAGCCATGGGCTGGTACATCCCAAAGTGCTGCAGGCACTTGGGTTTGTTGCTTTGGTTCTTCCTCCATCAGCAACTCAGCCACAGTAGAGTGCAGGGGAGCAGCCTTGGCTCTGGCTGCCCAGAGAGCCATGGTCCTACCAGCAGAACCTAACTACCTTCAGGTGGTTGAAGGTGAGACCACCTTTCCCACCCTCCTCTCCCCAGTCCTGGCTGTGGATGTGGTCGAGAAGGCAAAGGCTGTCCAGACAGGTTCCATTCAGTGTGTCCACTGCCTGGAGCAGCTTCAGGATGGGGAGGTGAGTAGAGGAACTGGTGAGAGAAAATTGGGTCTGGTCAGAGCGACGATGGAGACCTGCATCCTCCCAGTTGAGGAGAGGATATCTGCAGTGATCCAGCACATGTAGGGATTCCACCCCCCCCCCCAGCCATCCACATCACCCCAGGCACATAGCATCCTGGACCCATCACCCACACCCACCTCTGGTGAAGAGGGACCAGGGAGATTTGTAGCATGACAGGGATGCTGCTGAGCAGCTCCTGCCTTCCCAGGAGGGACAAGGAGGCAAAGTGGGGTTGTGCTCCCCTACATGCAGCTGGGAGAGCTGCAGGCTGCCCCAGAGGGGTGGCTGGATTGGACCCCAAGGAGGGGCCAAGCATCCGGCTGGACCACATTGTGCCCAAAATAAACCTGGGCTGGTCCAGCCGGATGCTTGGCCCCTCCTTGGGGCTGGGTAGGTTTGCTGGCACGTAAGATGTGTCTCCCCAGCCTCCTCTCACCCTCAGCCTGCCCTGGGAGGTACCTCATCACCCTGCTGCTGCCAGATGCCCAGGCTCCCAAAGCCCAAGCAGGGATCTGAGAGATGCCACCCTCCATGAGGCCGGGGTTCAGCTCCTGCAAAAAATTTGGAGGGGGCTCCTTCAGTTGCATCCCCCCTGCTTTCCTTGAGTTGCCTTAAATTTGGCTGAGGTTTTTCCCCCAACGCAGGGCAGTAGATTTGGGCATCACAAGGGGGTGACTTCACTCCCTGTGGACATGTCCCTCCACCTTCCCATCCCCTTTTTGCCTACACCCAGCAGTGCTGCCAGCCAGGTGGGATCCCTGAGGCAGGGTCACCCCACTATGGACGCAGTCAAGCCACTCACCTCCAGCAGTGGGGAGAGGCAGGGATAAAGTGGGCCTCTTCTGTGGCCGTACAGAGGCTGCCTTTAGGGAAGCCCCTATCGCTCTGACCCCCCTTGAACTGGAGCAGATCCTGCTGCCTCCTCACCACAGGGATGATGTCAAAGCAGATGGTCTTCCAGCCACCACAGATCAGCAGGGAGATCTCCATAGCATCTTCCCGCAGATTTTCGGCACCAAGGTCACCTAGACGCGGAGGGTTTGGTTGCAGTTAGGAGGTTACTGCAGCCAGTCCCGCAAGCTGAACTGGGTATGTGCCGCAACACCCTTGGGCAAGTCCCACCCCACACGACTCATCCCTTTCCAATGCTGCGGTTTGGCTGAGGTTCGCTGGCGAAAGCCATTCTCCACATCCCACTGGGGTGGTTTTCGGGAATGAGCATTGCTCCAGCAGGGCTCAGGGCCAGGCCAGTGGGGGTGGGCACAGCAGGAAGCCCCAAACGGCTGAACGGGGCCATGCTGCTGGGTAGCTGAACAGTGCCAAGAAAAACAATGTGGTCCAAGAAAAATGGACCAGGAAAGGTCTCAGGTTGTGGGGGCAGAGGAAGATGAAAGGCTCAGGCTTGGCTGAGGAGGAAGGAGGGAATGGTGGGCTTGCTGGGGTTGGGCTAGGAGGCTTTCAGACCTGCTGGTCCTCTCACATCACCTTTACGTCAGGGCTGAGATTTACTTCAAGAAGCACCTTTGGAGAAGGAAATGCGTGAAGAAGCTGATGGAACCCCTCAGGGCATTCCCAGGGTCATTTCCTCACTCTGTCCTTCCCGTGGACGCTGCTCCCAGCTGGGGCCCATACGTGCACAGGGTCAGACCCATGCCCCAAGGTCCCAGTCCAGCCCTGATACACTTCCAGCTTACCCTCTAAAAAGCCTCCTCCAGGGAGCAAGGGGCACTCAGAGGCCAGGAGAGATGGGGGGAATGAGGCTAGAATGAGCCAAGCATACCAAGTCCCTCAGCAAACCTTCCCAGGGAACTAATGGCAGGGGTGGGTGAATCCTGTGTGAAGGTGCCACCTACCAAGGAGGGTGCCATCAGCCAAGGGTGGAAATGCCCAAGGATGACTCTGCTGCCATGGGATGGCAAGGAGTAGTTTGCATCTCCCCTTCCTTAGCTGAAGGCAAAGCCTGTCCCAGCACACAGCAAGGCACTCGCATGCTCATGCAGGCTTTGGGCGGGCCACACACCTGGGGACTTATGCCCCAGCCTGTTTGAGCAGGGACCACCGCTGAGCTGGGCTCCCTAGCTATGCTGGAGGCAGCTCCCAGCCTGGGAAGCACCACACCAGCGTACACACCTGGCTGAAGGAGGAAGCAGCGTTGGCAGTGCACGATGGCTGAAACAAGGAGCTTTTTCAGGTGCTGGAGGACTTTGCCTGGAACCAGGCACGCCGCACCACCTCCCCGCTCCATCACACCCATGGCGCTGGTCCAGTCCTCCATGTCAGTCCATGGAGAGGGCACTTCCAGACAGCAGGTGCCCAGCCCCAGACAGTGCCCAGCTGGGGTGTCCCCAGGCCAGCATGACAGCACCTGCAGGGCATCGCCATCAATCCGCAGGGGGACCTCCAGAGTGACAGCATCCTCAAAGGAGCGGGGCTCCCTGGTGTGGACATCTTCCAGCAGGGTCAGCAGAATGTCCTCAGCCTGCTGGAAATGCTCCAGCCACTGCCTCTCGCAGGACACAATCACCCCAAGGTAGCTGTGCCAGTGGGACATGCTGGCTGCCATGGCAGCTCTGCTGCCATCCCAAAACTGCTCTGAGCAGGAGTAAAAAATATGTGGGCAGGGAGGGTAGGGCTGGGAGCTGGCAGAGGGCAGGCAGAGGGAAGCCACGGCTGGGCATTGGCAAGAACCACTGCTGGGGTGAGCACCAGGGAATGCTGCTGGGCACACGGTGTCTACTTGGGCAGACCCAGGGCAGGGGACCGAGTCACACCGTAGGTCCCCCAGCACTCCAGCAGGAAGACAAGGGATGCTCAGCCAGCAGGTCACACCAGAATGATGCTGTGGTCTCCCACGCCTCTCCCAGCACTGGAGCTGCAGGCCAGCAGCATCTCCTCATAGCCAGTGCCAGATGAAGGCAAACCACCTCCCTCCCACCCTGGCCCAGCTCAGCTCTGCAGGCCTAGCTGCCTGGGGCTGGTGGGGCGGGTCTGCTCTGAACTTGTGTTGTGCTCATGGGAGCTGGGCGCAGGCTTATGCTGGAGCCGGGCTGTGCTGCAGTGGCTGTGGAAGGGCTGCGGGACCCCACACCCACCATGCAGGTGCTCAGTGCAGCCCTACAGGCCCAGCCCCAGGCCCAGCCTGCAGCTCCATCAGGCTCAAGCTTGCCAGATGCCGGCAGCCCCCAGCGCCCCTCGGTTGGGCAGAGCCCCCTGGACCCAGTCCTGTACCTGGCCCACAGCTCGCTCGGGCCCAGGCTCACCCACTATGGGAAACTCCCAAAGCCCCTTGGCTGAGCAGATTCCCTAGGCCAAGCTCCTGCCGAAGCCCGCACTACCCCACCGCCATGTGGGGGAGACCGCGGGCCCACCACGGCCCCACGCGTGAGCCCGCCCACCAGTTAGGCCCCGGCCCCACTCAGATAGGCCCCGCCCCTGACGTGGGCCCCCTCCGTTACCCCGGCAACGGCATCCGAGCCACGCCCGAAGCGCGCGGCGGTGCGGTCGCCATGGCGGCGGGGCTGGGCCTCATGGAGCGTCGCCACGGCGGGGACGGGCAAAGCGGCGCTTTCGGCCCCAAAACCGGCAGGCAGCAGGATGGGAGCAGGCTGTGGTGCCAGAGGTGGCAGTCCCCAGCTGGGCTCCACTCCGCCAGGAGCAGCAGGTGTTGCTGAGGCAAGGACTGTGTTTTGGGTCCGTGCTCTGACCCGAGCAGGTCTTGGTCGTCTTCTGCCTCCCAAGAGCTTCCTGGGACAGGCTTAGCCCCTGGGCTGCCCTGCGTTAGGACAGCCCCAGCCACAGCAGAGCAGAGACTGGCTGTGGTTTCCGCACAGCCTTTCTGTATAATGGCTATAATTAGCACCTGGCAGTGATGCTGGAGGAGGCCACGGGGTCACCCATGAACTGAACTGAACTGAACTGTGGTGCAGGAGTGGTACTATAGGAAGGTAAGGCTTATCAGGGTGGTGAGATGAGGCAGTCCCCCCAGACAGCTTGGTGCTGGTGGGGAAACCATGCCCTCCTTGGCACAGTGCTGTCTGACCCCACAGCGTGACCCTGGCATCCTGCTCCCATTGCTGCCAGAGCTCTGGTGCCAGGAGGACCGAGTGCGACATGACCCACCTCAGCTCCTCGCTGCCTTTGGCACTGGCACTTTGCAGACCTCCAGGTGCCACTGTTGAGAAGCGGGTGCGGCAAAACGCTGCCTTCTGCCCCTTCCCAGAGGCTGGGGCCTTCCCCTTTCCCCATCTTCCTTCTTCTTTTCCCCTTCCCCTTTCCTCATCCTCCTTCCTCTTTTCTTCTTCCTCCTTCCCCTTTCTCCCTTCCCTTTTCCTTTCTACTTCCCCTTCCCCTTCCACCTCCTCTCCCCTGCAGTCAAGGGGCTGGGAGCAGGCCCTGGAGGAGCAGCTACTGTGCCGCTGCCAGGCACGGGCAGCAGAGGCAGTGGCCCTGCTGCAGGCGCAGCAGGAAAAGGAAGGCCAGGGAGTGGTGATGGCTGATGGCACAGCTGGCGACACAGCTGGCCAGCCTGGACAAGTGGGAGCACCTGGAGGTGCTGCCAGATGCTGCCTAATGCCCTGGGCTGGGGGGCAGCTCAGCAGAAGGGTGCTGGGGTGCAGAGGGGGGAGTCCCCCTCAAAGCATGGGGACGACCACCAAGGCCAAGCAGGTAGCTCAGCATGGCAGGTCTGGCCTCTACCTGCACTTTGCCTGCTAGATGGAGGTTGCCCGGCACTGTGACCTGCACATGGGGGCTGTGTGAGGCCACCCCATGCCTGCTGGTGTCCCTCCCTGCTGCCCTGGGAGAGCCTGAGTGCCTGCACTGCAGGAGGCCAAGGCAGATGCCACCCAGCAGGAGGGAGAAGAGCCAGCCTGGGGAGGAGATGGTGCAGGTCAGAGTGGTGGGGCATCAGCAGAAGCTTCATCCCATGCCACGGAAGCAACAAAACACCGGAGGGCTGAGCCCTGCCTGGGACCGTGCTATGTATGGGGGCAAGCGGCATGGCCAGGCACAGTGCAGGGCTGGGTGTTCAAGGCAGCACCAGCAATAGACTCAAACGTAGCACATTGGAAGCAAGACATGGGGAAAAAATTCCTAGCAAGAAGGTGAATTAGGCTGTGGAAGACATGGCTGGAGCACACAGTGCTCAGTCTGGACGAGCCACCAGAAGGCTGGTGGGGAATGGCCTGGCACTGGCAGAGGGGCTGGGCTGAATGAGCTAATCACTGGTTTTCCATCTTTTCCATCTCGGCATTTTATGAATCTATGAATTTGCACTCTGTTAGAAATGGGAGAGAGAAAACAACCCAAAAATAAGAGCAAGGGCTAGTGACAGAGAGAAAAAAAACTGGTGGCATGGAAGCACTTAACATGGCAGGGATGGGCAAGGGGCTGCAACAAGCCCCCAGCATCCCTTAGCCAGCTCACCCCCCTGTGTGCAGCATCACTGCTGAGCCCTGGACCCTGCAAGATGCCATTGCCATCCAGCAGAAAGACATCAGGGGTTTGAGCTGGTGGGTGGAGGAGCTAGCAGGGGACAGGGAGACTGGGATGCAGGAGGTAGGTGATGCTCTGCCCCAGTGCCCCAGCTCTGCACTGGCCTCAGTGCCAGCACCCCCACACCCCACTAGCCTCCTGCAGGAGTCGGGAGTTCGCCCAGAGTGGCACGGCCCCCAGTAAAAAGGCTGGGATGGGGAGGGGAGATTCAGGCAGGGGAGGTAGAGAGGAAGGGAGAGTAATTTAACATGACAGGCTGTTTATTTTGGCAAAAAGGGTCTCTTTTCAACAGATTTTAGAGCCCAGCCCTGGGGCTGGGGAGGGGGGGACGACCACACAGAGGAGCAGGAGAGCAGGGATATGAGGCAGGGTTCAATGGGGCACCAGGACTGAGACATGGAGAGGAGCCCCCCTGTCTGCTTGTCCCTAGGGAACCACTGTGTTTTCACAGCCCCGGGTGTGCTCAAATGCTCCAGTGGAGTCACACCCCGCGCCGGGTGCCCCCACCGGCACCCGCACGCTCCCGCGTGCACGTGCTTGCCTACACACACCGCGCACATTTGCACGCTCCCCCGGCCCCTGCTCCTTCCTCCGGGCCAGGGCTCAGCTGGAGTCCTGGCTTCCCCCAGTGACATTTCAAAAGAGGCTGTTTATTAAAAAGAAAAAATTGCTAGGAAATAAATAATTATTATAATCACATTAAGAGATTTGGCTGTAAAAGCCCTGTAAGAGCGTGAGGAAGGAGCCGAGGCTGCAAACGGCAGGGAGCACAGGGGGTGGTTTTCCTGCCTTGTGCTCTTTTTTTTTTTTTTTTTACAGTCCCGTTCCAACACACCCCCTGCTTTTCCTCCCCTTTATCCTGGGAAATGAAAACAATTTATTTAATGATGGATCGTCCCTTTCTCTGGTCACTGACCTTCTGGGTGAAATTCTGCTGAGCTCGGCGGAAAACTGAGGCTGGGTTGTGGATCCCATCTGTGGGTGGGGGAGGGGGGGGGGAGCTCACCCTCATCATTCCCCAAAACCACAGCAACAGTCCTGGGAAGCGGGATGGGGCTGGCAGCGAGGGTCCCCACAACAGCGGGGGGCTTTTTTGCAGCTGCTGTCCCTGCAGCACCATTCCTGGGGCTTTGGACGCAGATGTGGGGGCTGCAGTGGCCTCTAGAGCCCCTCCCAGCCCATCCATTTCTCTCTCCAGAAGACCTGCAGGGGTTCCTGGCACCCACCACCTCCTCCCTGACCTGGCCTGGGGTGCAGGGGCTGGGCCAGGGTGCCGTGCTGGAGTGGGAGTGGGGGATGGAGGAGCTGTACCCAGGGTGGGAGAAGAAACAGAGGAGTGGTCTCCATCCCACCAGCAGCCACGTACGCCTTGCTGCCAGGTGGTGGGGCAGTGAAGGGGCTTTCTCAGCTCCGGGTGGCTGCGGGAGGCATTTTTCAGACCTGCCCAGGCAAGGGGGGCAGGCATGAGGCCGGAGATGAGGGGACATATGTGGGGCTGCACAGGGCTCCCAGCAGCGGCCGGCAATCTGCGTCCCGCAGGAGGCAGTTTGGTCCCCAGTCGGTCTGGTGTTTGGCTGGACTCTGCTCCCTGGGGAGAGGGAGGCCGGAGGAGTGAGGGGAAGGGGCGGGATCACACCAACCAGCCACCATTCATTTGGGCAGGCTGTCAGCACCCAGTGTGCATCACCCTGGGTCCCCAGGCATGGGTGCAGCCCTGCATCCCCCGCTGGTTGCTCTCAACCACCAGCTGACCTGCGAAGCAGGGATGGAGCAATCCAGCGTCCAGCCCCCTCCCCTCTGGCCCTTCCTCTGCTGTGGCCTTTTGCTCAAAGCATGGTTCTTGTAAAAATGCATAAATATTTATACAAGAATAATTTAAAAAACATCATCTGTCAAATAATCAAAGCAGCAAAACATCCAAGGAGCTTTCAGCTGGATTGGGAAATCTGGTGTTGCTTTCCGATGTCAGGCTGTGATGCTGGAGGTGCTCATGGCTGGCCCTGGCCCTGCAGGCTGCCGGACTTGCCAGCACAGGTTTGTGGCAGGTTTGAGGTCTTCATTAATGTGGTTTAGGTACCATGGCAGCAGGTGGCTTTCACTTGCATCAACTCGAGCCACCTGCTGCTGGGAACCCCAGCTGGGAATGGGATTTTGCCAGGCATCAATTTCAGCCTCGCATCCTGGTTTCGCCACTGTCCCCTGCACTGGGACCACGCCAGGAGCTGGAGAAATCCTTGGATGAAGCACTGCATCCCTGTCCTCCCCCGAGCTGTGTGGTGGGACCAGGGACTGGTGTGGGGAGTGGCAGGGTGGTCCCTGGTGCTGTGGGGTAGGAGGGGTACTCCCTCGTGACATCTCCATCCCTCCAGAGCCAGCAGCGTCCTCAGCATTTCAAAAGCTTGGCTTTGCAGGGATGGAGCGAGAGCCTTGGACCAGGGTTTCTCCCAGGGAATGAGATTTGTGTCCATCTCAAGGGTCCCACATCCCCATTTGCAGTGATGTCACTAGTCGTCAGCACAACCACAGTGCTCCTGCATCCTGGTGACACTGTGTGCCCCTGGCACCACTGAGAAGCCCTGAGCTCCCAGGGAGGCAGGGAAATGGCAGCACCTGGAGACCCCCATCCCCGTTTTTTTCTGCTCACGTAGGTCTCCCCTGGCTGGGCCAAGGTGATTGCCACCAAGTGATGACACTGCTGCCTTAGCACAGCTGACCTGCAGCCACCAGATGCCTCAGCCATGCAGTTTGGGGGGTCCCAAGGTGGTGAGGGAGGTGAAGAGGTGGGAGAGGGGAAGGGGTCCCCCCGTTCCCATGGCCCTGTAGAGCTGGAGGGCAGAGGCAGGCACTGCTGTGGGCTCAGGCAGTGCAGCGGGAGCAGGAGGCGTGTGTTGCAGTAACCTCCATCCTCCTGGCCAACTTCCAGCCCCTTCCCACCACCCGCATTTATGCGCGTGATTCGTGTTCTTGCATTCTTTGAACCCAGGCCAGATAACAAGTTCAAACCCCTTCATTAAAACCTCGGCTCCCCTCCAAACAGCCGCACACCTCCCTGAGTTACCTAGCTGCCTCACCCGCCCTGGGGAGGGGGCTCCTGGGGCCAGTTCCCCCCACCATGGGAGGTGATGCTTGTGCTGCGCACATGTTCGGCATCCATGGGGAACACTCTCTGCACTCGGCCTAATTAGCTGGAAGGGAGGGGGAGAGCCAAATCCAAACCATGTGCTGACCTGCAGGCCCCTCTGCCTGAAAGCATCCGTGCTGAACGCTTTCTGGATCGTTAATAGCTCCCCAGCTCCTTTCCGCAAGACACCCCCCCCAAACATGCGGGGCCTGGCTTGGGGGGGTAAAGGGCTTTGTGCTCTTTCCCAGTAGTTTTCCAGGCCTGCCTTTTGTGGGAGGCAGTGGGTGGCAGCGGGGAGAAACTGGGGGGGCAACTGTCCCCGGTTTGGGGATCTGGGGCAACCGCAGTGCTGTGATGCTAGGGAGAGATAGGCTTGGTGGCAGCTGAAGGACCTCTGACTCCATCCCTCTCTCCCAGCGGTGGCATCAGCCTCTCCATCCGGCATAGCTTTGCACTGGGCAAGCTTGTCCCGCAGTTCATCCGGTGCTCACCGGCCTCCTCAAGCTGCTCACCAGGTGCTTGCAGAGGCTGGGAGGGAGCACCAGGTCCAAATGCTGCTGGGACCTATGCCAAGGTGTTTCACTGAGGAGTATTGCCAGTCATGGGTGCCAGGAAGGGCAGGGGAAGCCTCAATGAGCATCTGGGATGCCCCTGGGACCTGCACAATTCCCACCCCAGCGTGAGAGTGCCACCGAACCTACGCACCCTGGGGTGGGTGAGGGGGTTCCTGGCCCTGTTTTGGTGGTCACCAAGAAGCCGGACACCCTGAACGCAACTGTGGGTGGGGGAAAGGGGCATTTACTCCTCAAGAGAGAGTTGGTGACAATGGCCAGAGCTTGGCCAGATGGTGCAGGGAAAGGGCTGCTTTCCTCCACGGTCCTCCCAGCCTTCCCAGCACAGAGCCCAGCTTTGCACCGGCTCTAGCTCCTGGCCCAGAGGAAATGGCTGCTGGCCGTGGCCCACAGCTGTTTTCCCTGCTCAGTTTGCTGCTTTCAATTTAACATCCTGGGGAGCTGGACTGGGACGACACAGGGGGAGCATCGTGGTGCTTTCCTGTGCGAAGCCTGCCTGGAAGAAAATCCTTCCCTCACGCTCAGGATGGCTGCTGGCAGGGCTGTTCCCTCTTGCCTGCCTTGCCTGTCTCTGGAGGGAAAACCCGCCACCAGAAACTTGGGATGGCCCCTGTGGGGATGCTCGCAGCAGCAGGGGCAGGTTGGTGCCACCATGTCCCCGTGTCCCTTGGCAGCTGAACTTGCAGTGGTGTCTGGCATGGCACGGCAGGGCTGGGAAACAGTACTTTTAGGAGCACGTGGCACAAGGTGGGCACAAGCCCCGCCATGGGAGCGTGGCGGGTTGCACCCACCTCCTGCTGTGAGGTGGTGGATGGCGACAGCCAGAAGACCTCCCTTGGCCGCTCCCCAAAAGAGACGAGCCTCAGCTGGCAGCCCAGGAACTGTGAATGGGCTGCGTGGAGAGGGTGGCAGTACCCCCGCTCTGTCCCTCCTGCATGGCTTCCCCTGGGCCAGGGAAGGGGCAAGCAGCCTAATGCCTTCCAGAAGATCAGCTGTAAATGGCCAGGGAGGGTAATTCATATCAAACTCATAAAGCCTTTATTAGTGTCTCGGGGGAGAAATCCGGATGTGGCCGTTTATTTATTTTGGATTTTGCCTTTTTTTTTTTTCTCTTTTCCTTTTAACATTTTCTTCCAGGAGATTTTTAAAGAGACAGGGACACCTCTCAGTGTTTGGCAGCAGGGCTCAGCAGGGGCCAGCTGCCCATGGGACGCTTGGTCCTGGAGCATTGGTGCTGGCCAAGTTGTCCTGGCATCTTAAAGAGCTGGGTGGATCTTGGGGTCCAGCTTCAGGGCCACTCCAATGGGGAGCGGGTTTTGGCGCTGCTGGGGGCCAGCAGTGCCGTGCTGCCCCAAGGGTGTTTCGGAGCCCTGCAGCTTTGGCCTGGGTCCTCCATCCCTGCTGCCCACAAGATCCCCCCCTGTGCCCAGCCCTGCTCTTGGCCCTCCACCCCACACCTCAGTTTCTCCCACTCTACAGAAAGGCAATGATCCCTGTGCCAGTACTGCTGCCTCTCGGGGAGGCCAGCAGGACGTGGGCGAGGATTTTGGGAGCACCCTCGCACCGATGGCAGAGCTGGGGCCCTGGTGAGGCAGACTTTCCATAGCGGTGTCCACAGCTGGTCCTAACCCAGTCCTGCTGTTGTTGCTCCTCCGCTTTGCTCTTTACATAATTTGTTCCTTGGCCCCTTTTCAAACATACCTCGCAATCGTTACAGCAGAGGATATTTGTACAGCGGGGGTGTGGAATAACATGGAAAACCTCTGGAGCCGGGGACCGGATTCCCGTACCATCCCAGAACTGGGGGCAGGCGAGAGCCCTTCCCGTTTTTGCCGGGACCCTGGATGGGGTGGTGTGGGGGTTCTGCCTCAGGTTCCCCCGGGCACCCCAGATGCTTTTGCCATGGGATAGGCTTGGCGCAGCTGTGGGGGTACAAGTAAGTGGAAGGTGTTGGGTGCACCAAGCCCCCTGGTCCGTCTGGATCCCTCACCCTAACACCTGCCCGGCAGCGGTGCGGGCAGCATCCATCATTAACTACCAACTAACTATCAAAACGCACTGGTGCTTTTTAGCAGGGACTCCTGGGGGACAGCCCGCCAGTTTTCTGGGGGACTCGGGCTTTCTTGATAAAACCATTTGCTGATGATAAATGTAGGGTGGGTGTGGGGCTTTTTTTTTTTTTTCTCCAGTGGAGACAAAGAGGCCCTTGAGCCTAAAGTGTAACTTAAAACATGGCATTCCTGAAAAGAATTTCCTGATAATATTTTTAGCACCTGAAAAAAAAAAAGGGGGGGGGGGGAAAGGAAAAAAAAGCAAATAACACCATTTTTTTTCTCTTCTACTCTTTTTTTCCCCTCCAGTCCTCTGATTTGAAGGAGCAGACGCGGGGGGGAGGAGCTGGGGGGGAACCGAGCGGCGGCTAGTCCTGGTGGGGGGCTCTGCACCTACGCGTGTCCTTAAATGGTGGCTACTTTTACCTTTTACCCCCGTGGGGCATGAAGGGTCGCTCCGCGGAGGCCGTGGGGGGAGAGACAACCCACCCCGTGGGGAGAAAGCCCGCCGCCCCCTCCTCCTGCCCCGCTCATCCCAACCCCACCCCCGCTAGATTTGCATGCCCCGCCCCTCCACCGCCGCCCTCCCGCCGCGCCGAGCGCCTATTGGCTGGCCTCGCCCGGGCTATGCAAATCACCCGCGGAGGAGGGCGGGGCCGGCGGGGTGGGGGCGCCCGGCGCGGCGGCGGCGGCGGCGTTCTGAGCCGCGGCGGGCGCTTGGAGTCGAGGCGGCAGCTCCGGGGTCCGTGTCCGCTTCCGAGCCCGGCTCCGAGCTCCGCCCGCCATCTCCGAGCTCCGCGCCCGTCGGCGCGCGTACTTCCCCCGCCATGCCGCGATGGTCGGTGCCGGCGTGAGAGGCGAGCGGCGGATCCCGGCGGCCATGCGGGGCCTGGCGGGCTGGGCCGTACTGGTGGCCCTGGGCGAGTGGCTGTGGGCGGGCGGCGTGGTGCCGCTGGCGGACTTCTACCCCTTCGGGCCCACGCAGGGCGACGCCGCCACGCGGAAGCAGGACGACGGCGGCTCCGAGCTGCGGCCCCTCTCCGTCCCCTTCCCCTTCTTTGGAGCGGGGCACACTGGCCTCTATGTGAGTACCAGGGGTCAGTGGGGATGGCCTCCCCTGGGCCCCCCCCCCCATTTTATTCCATTTTATTCCATTTTATTCCATTTTATTCCATTTTATTCCATTTTATTCCATTTTATTCCATTTTATTTTTAAATTAGTATGCCACCCAGTGCATCTGGGTTTCCAGGAGCTGTCGGGTGGTCCCCGTTTAACTCGGAACATCAAAGGAATAATGGTGTGCTGGGGGCAAGGGGGAGATCTGGTGGGGTCCCAGTGCTTGGCAGGACTTGGGCTGCCTCGGGTGGTGCAATGAGGGTCCTGGCTCTGGTGAGGGTCCTGGCCCTGCCATACTGGGGATGCCGGATGAAGCACTTTCCTGCACTGGGGAGCCTCAGACAGCCCTGGCTGGAGCCAGAAATACCCATGCCTTGTGGGACTGGCCCCCAGAGCGGTGCGTTGCAAGAGTCCCAGTGATGGGGAGCCGGGCATGGCTGGTGGGTGAGAGCTCAGAGCAGGCATGCTGTGGCCCCTGGATGGGGTCCCTCGCTGGGGGGGAGGCGGCGGCGGCGGCGGGGCTCTGGGTGTGATGCAGAATAGACATAGCTGCTGTTTGGCTTGTGTCGCAGCAGGCTTGGCTGGCCACTTGGCACATACCGCTTGCTCTCTTCTCCCTGTGCCCACTGGGGCTGCTGGGACCTCTGCTTGACATGCTCCCTTGCAGCCCCTGAGACACCTGGAGGGGACCGTGGCCAGAGAGCTTGAGTCATGCCTGGCCCGGCATGTCCCCCACAGCTGTGGCCATCAGGCAGAGCAGCAGCCCCAAGTGCCTGGATGTCCCCAGAGCCATTTGGGCGGCACTGGCTCCAAACGCTTGCTCTGCGCCCTGGGGTGGGGTCTGTGCTCCCCACACCAGCTCCCACCTGGTGCAGTGAGTCTGGCATCCTGGTCCCTTCTCTTCTGCCTGGTTTGTTCCAGGCTGACCAATAATCTGGACCTGGTGGAGGAGAGGTCTGAGCATTGCCTCGGTGCGGTATTGGAGCTAGGCTCATGAACTGTCCTGCTGCCTCAGCTAACAGCAGGAGGTCCTTGTTCTTCTTTGGTGTTTTTTTTTAATCCCTGATAAAAGCACCAGCCCTGCCATCATGTGGGAGGGACCTGCGCTTGGGGCTTGAGCCACAGTGGGAGTATGGAAGAGGCTGGGAGAAGCCAGGTGATGTGATGGCTGTTCCATACAGCATCTGCAGGACAGGTCTGGGTCTTGAAGGGGCTGCAGGGGTCAGAGGGCGGTGTGTCCCCTTCCCCTGAACCAAGTCACCTCCCACCAAGCTCTGCAGGGCCAGCTTGCCTGCCCCTGGTACAGGGGTCTGCATGGCAGGGCTGCTTCTCCTGGAGGAGCTGGTTTGGGTCTGGGCTCACCTGGAAACCTCAGTCCTTAAGGACTGCCTCCACCCACCCCCTCCTCCTTTCCAAAAACTAGCAACAACAACAACAACAACAAAAAAAAAAACCCTCCTCTTGGCTCTGGCTCTCTCCCATCTTGCTTTAATCAAGGGAAGAATGTTCCTCTGCTGATACCGTGGGGTTACAGAGGCTTTGGGAAACAGGAATCCTCTTCCCCTTAGACACAGCATGGACTGCCCCATGCTTGCATGGAGGGGCTGGGGACCCTCTTCTGGAACTGGGGACCTTCCCCAGGCACAGCATGAGGCTGTCACAGCCTGCTCCCCACCTTGCCTGGGCATGCAGGCAGTCAGGGTACAGGCATGCTGGTTTCAGCGTGGTTCCTGGCAGGATGCTAGCTCCCACCTCCTTGTCAGCATGAGAGCGCGACACTGCTGCCTGCCCCTGCCTGCTGGAGCTGCCGTCTCTGCTCGAGAGCCTCTTTTGTGTACCATGCCTCCCCCTTTCCCACCCTGCAGCCTAGGGACTTGCCTGGCTGGTGCTGCTGGAGCTGGGCAATGCATGCTGGGGAGCTCAACTGGGGGGCTGCCTGCTCCTGCCTGTCCTGTTGTTGCTATTGGGCAGGGGAACAGAGCAGCTGGGAACTGCCTGCCCCACTGGGGTTGCCAGTGTGACTGGGTGCTGACAGGGTCTCCTCCCAGGAATTTGGGGGCTGAGAGTGAGAGCATTTTTCTTTGCTCCCCGCCCCGTCACTGCCTGCAGAGGTTTTTCTCCCCTTCCTTGCTTCCACTGCATCCTCGAGCCAGGACAGAGCACTCCAGGCAGCAGTATCCACTATCTCCAGCTTCCCTCCCTGGGCTGAGGGCTGCCTTTGCTGGGTATCCCAGGACCCTAATTGCCCCAGTTAATTAGTGCTGGGGAAGGGCTCAGAGCTTGCAGTATCTCTCCCCAGGTGTCTGGCATCCTGTGCTTTAACGAGAGCCGCCTGCCAAGGGCCAGGCAGCACCAGGCGCTTTGCAGGGGATTGTGGCACTTGGTTACCTGGGGCCCATGAGCCTCTTAGCTTGACCGCTCATTAGCTCAGAGTGCCGTGCATGCCAGTGGATGGATTGCTGCCTGGCAAGGTTCCCCCTGTCCTGGCTCAGGCTTGACCCCCTGCCAGGAGAGTGGCAATGATGCCCAGCCCTAGACCCCAGCCCCATAGGCTGTGTGTCAGCTGTAAGAGAGCCGGGAGTGAGTGAAACAACCCCTCATCTCTGCCAAAAGCACCATCCTGAGCTGGCCAAGCACGCTGGGCACTGTTTGTTTAAAGTGCTGGGGCCACTGCAGTTTTCTCAGCTGTTCCCCCTTCCCCTGGCCTGGCTGTGGCAGAGAACAGGGCTGGGTTTGTTCGGGTGGCTGCCTCTCTGCAGCCGCGCTCCAGCAAGCAAGCAGCCGGGGTGCGGGGCTGCAGGCGCTGGGGCACGTCTCTGCTTCCAAGGGCAGGAAGGGGAAGTGCTCCAATATTTGTGGAAAGAGGTGGGGGGGAAAGAAAGGTGAAATAGAAAGTGCCCGTAAAACATGGATTCCTGCCGGCGGCAGGAATCAACTGTGACCACCTGTTTCTTTCCCTCCCTCTCTGCAGGTGAACAACAACGGGATCATCTCATTCCTGAAGGAGGTCTCCCAGTTCACACCAGTGGCCTTCCCCATCTCCAAGGACCGGCGTGTTGTGGCTGCTTTCTGGGCAGACGTGGACAACCGGCGGGCGGGTGATGTATATTACCGGGAGAGCACTGAGCAGCCCATATTGGAGAGAGCAAGCAGGGACATCGCACAGTATTTCCCTGAGTTCGCGGGGTTTTCCGCACAGTGGGTCTTCATTGCCACATGGTACCGAGTGACCTTCTTTGGGGGCAGTTCATTTTCACCGGTGAGTAGCTGGGGCAAAGCAGCTGTTAGTTTAGGGGTAGGTTTATGGTTTTGTTTTTAAAAGGAGCATCCCACTGGAGCTTTGTTGCTTCCATGGCAGTGGTGCTTCTGCTGTATGTGGCACAGAGCTGTCAGCAGGGCTAAGCCAGCCCTGGTAGCTCTGTCGTGATGCCTTGCCATGACAGAGTAGCACTGGGCTGGCAAAAGCAAACCCTCCTCTTTGTGCTGCATGGAGGCTGCAAATTGCCAGTGTCCACCTTCTTGGGCAGCAGCAGGGTGATATTTGCCTGCCTGCCTGCAGCTATGCTGAGGAGCCGGCCACGGACTGGGTTTGGTGCCTTTCTTCAAGAGGCCCAATAACTACATTTCTCCCTATTTTCCCATTTCCCTGAGAGAAGCAAGCTGTTCTGCTGGCTGGGGTGCTGGGCAGGGGGATCAAGATACCTAAGGGTTAAAAATATGAAACCGAACTGCCTTCTCTAGCAGAGGAGGACTGGGGCTCAAAGAAATGTCCCTTTGTGAAATGCTCTTTCCATTTTATTTTCTGGATGGTTTTTGGCTGGCTCACCTGCCCCCCTCATGCCCATTCACTGCTTTTTCCCCTCCCTGCTGCAGGTAAACACTTTCCAGATTGTCCTCATCACGGATGGCAAGCTCTCCTTCACCATCTTCAACTATGAGTCCATTACCTGGACCACGGGTATGCACGCCAGCAGTGGGGGGGACTTTGCTGGGCTCGGCGGCATTGCAGCACAGGTAAGCGGCGAACACAGTCCCTGGGGTGCCCAGGTAGCACATCTACCCTGTGAGCTCACATTTCCTGGTTTGGGTTTTTTGGAGGTGGAAGGCCTCACCCTGCTTCTTTTTTGTTAAATTTTATTTTTTTGTAGGTTCTTAAATACTTGTGTGTGCTCTGGCTTCCAAGGCCATACAGGGGGTTTTGTTATCCTAAAACCACAGGTCTTTGCCTTGGCTGCTGCCTCATAGTCCCTTTTCCTTCCTAACCTCAGCCTCTAAGAGCAGCTGCTGCAGCCAGTACAGCTTTCCCTTGTATTTTTATTTCATCCTTGCGTGTGTTGTGGTGTTTAAAGGAAAAAAAGCCAACACCCACACCCGCAAAAAACCCACTACCCATTTGGATGTGTGAATTTACCAGCAGTTGATCTGTGCTTGGCTCCCTGCCTGCCAGCCTGCAGCAGGCGGGATGCTGCAGGTGGAGAGGAAGCGGATGGCTTTTGAATCCTAGGGGAGGGACTGAGCGGGCAGGGCAGCTGCTTCGCCCTGTCTTGCTGGCTGTTGTCCCGCTGGTGCGTAGGCAGGGCTGAGCGCTGGCCAGTGGCATGTGGAAGGGGACAGTTGGTCCAAGCAGTGCTGCCAGTGGTGCTGAGAGGCAGGAGAGATGAGGCCTTGTGCTCCAGCCACCCTCCCTTCCCCTGTGCCCTAGTGATGTCTCTTTACTCTCTGCCCATGTACTCCCAGGCAGGTTTTAATGCTGGTGATGGAAAGCGCTACTTCAACATCCCCGGATCCCGCACCGATGACATCGCTGACGTGGAGATGACGACAAATGTGGGTATCCCCGGGCGCTGGGTGTTCAGAATCGATGATGCCCAGGTGCAAGTGGGGGGCTGCAGCAATACAAGTAAGAGGACAGCAGTTAGGTTTATTTAACTCCCAACCCAACCCCACACTGTTCTCCAGCCCCGTCTTCCCCTGCCTCAACCTCCACCTCCGTGGGGTGGAGGAGGTGGCTCAAAGGGCTTGGGGAGGGAGGGGAGGCAGCCATGGGGGGACCGCCCTCAGCACCTGCTGTGGCTGGGGACGGCACCCATGGGTGCCCCGGGCCTGGGAAGGGGCTGGGAGAGCAAATGGGAAGGGGAGGAAGACACTTGAGATGAAAAGAGCCTGTGGGAAGTCATGAGGGAGGCTGGGGAGGAGGTGACAGTGCACAGGCGGGACCCTACTGGCCTACTACCAGGCTGGGCATGAGGGGCTGGCACCCTCAGGGGATGGATATGGATGCACATGTCTTTAAGTCCCAGGAGGCCAGGGCAAGCCATGCGGAGGGCTGCTGGATGCCAGCCTCCCCCGTGGGGTCCTGACATGTCCCCCACGGAGCTGCTGGCCTCATCCCCGCTCCCCCCGAGCTGTGTTTTCCCACCCATGACTTGTGTGTGTCTCTTGTTACCCGTGGATTTGCTGTATGTGGGCTTTCCTGTCCCCCTTTCCCTCTGCCCTGGGTGATAAGTGAGGGCATGTCCCCCCAGCCAGCAGGGTTGACCCCGTGCAGCCTCTACCCCTTGCACAGGAGGAATAAAACTTCCCGCCTGCCCCAGGGGAGCCCTCAAGCAGTGGACCCTGCCCTGCCATGAGGCAGGCAGCCCCCGTGGGCTCCCTGAGCACCCCAGGGAGCCGGGCGGGTGTGGGGACAGACTCCAGCACTGGTGTGGCTGGAAGGTGGCGAGTGAGCCCTGCCAGGGTATGTGCTGACAGGAGGGCACCATCTGTCCCCACAGCCTCTGTCTGCCTGACACTGCGGCCCTGCCTGAACGGAGGGAAGTGTATTGAGGACTGCATCACAGGGAACCCCTCCTACACCTGCTCCTGCCTGGCCGGCTTTACTGGGAAGAGGTGCCATGTTGGTAAGTGCCGGCCCTGAGCTCCTTGCGCTTTGCGGCGGGGAGCAGGTCTCGCTCCCAGCCTCACCGCTGCATGCTGGCAGTCTCTGTCCCTGTGGCTGCCCCTGCCCTGAGCTCCTTCCCCCACTGGGGGCTCTCTTTCAGATGTGGACGAGTGTCTCTCCCACCCATGTCAGAACGGAGCCACCTGCCTCAATGGTGCTGGCAGCTTCAGCTGCAGGTGCCCGCCAGGCTTCAGAGGCACCAGCTGCGAGGCCGGTGAGCATGGGGCCACCAGCGTGGCGGGGCTGGTTCTTTGCCATGCTTGAAGAGCAGAGACCCCAGGCTTGGGGGGCACTTCCACTTTTGCTGGGCTTGAGCAGTTTGTGATGGGTGCTGAGTGCCGCTGGCTTGGATTTCAGCTTGCTGCAGGCAAAGGAAACTTTGCACTGGCCATGAGCCCTTCCTGCTGCTGGCTGCCCACTCTGCCGAGGGCTCCGCTCAGCGCTGCCACCGGCTCCTCTCCCCGCCACTAGTCCCTTAGTGAGAAAAGCTGGGGGTTAGTGATTGAACAGAAGTCTTGGAGGCCCTGCTTTCGCAGGTGATGCTCTAATCCTGAGCCTGTTGAAGCCAATGGGGAGTCTCCCAGTCCCTGGCAGGGGCTGTGGTGGCCGGTTTCCCCTGCCACTGGCCTCCTCATGCCAGTGGAAGTGCTGCCAAAGCATTTGGCTCCCAGTGAGCCTCTGCACCAGTGGAGCAGGTGAGCAGGGAGTTGACTTTTGGGGAAGGGAGGGAGAAACGCCCAGTGCAGCATGCTGGCATCCAAGAGGCACAGGGGGGTGAAAGGGCTGAGCTACCTGGGGAAGGGTTTTGGGGAGAACCATGGCTGGGGACACAGCCACCATCTCACGCTGGAGGGTGCATTGGTGTCTCTGAGCTGCGCTCTCTGCTTGACCCCAACATCACTGTGTGTACAGAGGATGGCACATGCTGCTCCTGCACCTGGGTTGATCCCCTCCCTCTTTTTATTTTGGTGTCCCACTGCAGAAGAGTCGCCATGTGAGAGTAGGGTGTGCCAGAACGGCGGGAGGTGCCAGGCAGTGAACAGGACTGCGGTGTGCTTGTGCCAGCCAGGGTACCTGGGGGCCAACTGCCAGACAGGTGGGTGGCCAGAGCAGGCATGGCAGGCAGATGGTGATGTTTCACACCTCGGCAAGGTGCCTTCCCACCCTGCTTCACCCCTGGCTGTAGTTTTGGGAGGGGAGTGCTCAGTGTTGCTGGCAGCACTGATTTCTGTCCCCCCCCATTTGTCACCTTCCCCCTCCCAAGCATTGTCCAGGTTGGGAGGCAGTGGGTGAACCAGCAGTGCCTGTGCACAGCCTGACTACCCCTCCTGGCCTCCCCTTGCAGAGGTGAACGAATGTGAGTCCAGCCCATGCCTGAATGGTGGGCACTGCGTCGACCTGGTTGATAACTACACCTGTGTGTGCCTGGAACCCTTCGTGGGACAGCGCTGCGAGACAGGTGCCTGCTCCTGCCTGTGTCCTGGGATGACACATGCTAGGGACTGTGTCCCCCATATTCCAACTGCCATCATGGCCCCTCTTATAGGGGCTGGGGTCTGCTCATCGCTTGCTTGTATCCCCAGACTCATCTTCCTGTGAGGACCGGAGCTGCCAGAATCGGCAGACGTGCAACTACATCCGCCCTGGCCGCTACATCTGTACCTGCTCTCCAGGTTATTATGGCAACAACTGTCAGTACGGTGAGTGGAGGCGTGCCTATGGGACACAGCACAGGAGGCGGTTTCAGGGGAGCCAGGCAAGAAGGGGCAAATGGCTAAAAACAGGCTGCCTCAGCTGTAGGCCCTGCTGAAAGCTGGTGGGCAGCATGTACAGAGGGGTTGTGCCGCTGCTGGGAGGGAGCCCCTTCCACTGGGGCTGCTTGGCCGTGGTGGTGTCTCCAGCATGAAGCTGGGCTGGACCAGCTCTATACCCAGCTTGCTTAGGGCAGAGGGTGTTCCACCCCCAGGCTGGGATGGCTCTGGCTTAGCCTCCCCCTTCCCCTTCCCTGCAGGTGGGCCCCGTGTGCCTGGTGCCTGCCTCTCCCACCCATGCCAGAATGCAGGCAGCTGCCTGGAGACGGAGCAGGGCTACATCTGCGAATGCCGGGAGGGCTACACTGGGCAGGACTGTCGAGACAGTGAGTACTGGGGGGGGGTGTCTCTGGTGGGTGTCACATCTCTAGGGGAGCCCTCATGCTCCTGAGAAGAAGCAGCAGCCACCCTGGAGAGCCTGTTCAGGGCTCTTGGACTGAACAGTGGGTCCATCCCACTGAAGGAGGCTGTTCCTGGCTGTTTGGGGGGGCTCGTGGCTGCCACCCACCTGAGCTCCCCCCATGGATGGCATCCGGCAAGGCTGTGTGGCTGTCCCAACTCCACAAGCAGGAGGGGTCCTGAGAAGCTCGCATCTCGTCTCTTGCAGAGCTCTCAGAGGGCTGCGAGTGTCGCAACGGGGGCAGTTGTCTGGAGGGGAATGTCACCATCTGCCAGTGCCCACCTGGGTTTTTTGGTCTACTCTGTGAATTTGGTAGGTGAAGGCTTCTTGCTCACTGTTTGCTCCCCCTCCGGGATGCTTGAGCTGGGCAGGCTGTGGGCAAGCAAGGAGACACTCTGCCCATGCCTGAGCCGTGGCACAGTACCAGGGGCACGCACTGAATTTGAGCCTGGAAATATTGTCCCCAGGTGAGGGGGCAGCACTTCAACGCTTCCTCTGAGCCATGCCTCTCTCAGCCCCTGGCCCCAGCCAGGCTTCCCTGGGTTGGGAGGGAGCTGCAGCCTTTGTGTGTTCCTGCTCTGAAGCTTGCTGGTCATCCAGTCTAGCCCTTGCTGATTGCACAGTCGGTGTCGTGGGGTACAGAGGGTCCCTCCTGTCTCATCAGACCCTGCAAAGTTAGGAGACCCCTATTTCTGGCCAGGCAGCCACCTGGGTGTTCTGCCACCAGCTGACAGAGGCCGGTGCTGGCCATGTGTTTGCAGAAGTCACCACCACGCCATGCAACATGAACACGCAGTGCCCAGACGGCGGGTACTGCATGGAGTATGGTGGGAGCTATCTCTGCGTCTGCCACACCGACTACGGCACCAACCACAGTAAGTCTTCTCCGTGGGAACATGGGACCTGCCCCAGGGAGGGACACGTGACAGTGGCCGGGGGGGTGAGCAAGGATACAGTCATCAGTTGGGGAGCAGCCCTCACACCCCTGGTTGTATGTCCTCAGTGACAGCCTGTGTTTTGGTTTTGCAGCAATGCCATCCCCCTGTGACTCGGAACCCTGCCTGAACGGGGGGTCCTGCGAGGTTCATGATGACTCATACACCTGCGAGTGTCCTCGAGGCTTCCTTGGCAAGCACTGTGAGAGAGGTACCCACAGGGAGCTCTCTGCTGGCTCCGGGACCTGGCAGGGGGTGGGAGAAGAGTTTGGACCCTGTGGGAGATGAGCAGCTGCTTGCTGAGCTGTATCTGGAAGTGGGGGCAGGTTATCCCATTCCATCCTGCAGGGTGGAGGGAGGATTTATGTGGCTCTCTGCACGGCTCCTAACAGTCACAGCAGCTGATCCGGTTGTTATGGTTCCTGCACAACACCATCAGTGTTAGATGTCTAAAAAAACCTCCGAGCTTCTGGCATGCGGAGCAGCCACCGGTCCCCTGGCATCATGTGCCCGTGGCCCCCTGAGGCCCCAGTATGCATCTGTGTGGACAGTGTTTCCCCTCAGTGAGGGATTTGGTAGGGTTCTGGTGGGAGGCGGTGGCTCTCAGGGTGCCAGCAGCAGCGGGTGACCCCCACTCTTGGCACTCTCTCTGCAGTTAAGCCACAGCTCTGCAGCACGGGGCCCTGTCGCAACGGGGGCACCTGCAGGGAGGCGGATGGCGAGTACCACTGCACCTGCCCCTACCGCTTCACTGGCAAGCACTGTGAGATCGGTATGGCCCCCCGGCCCCCACCCGGGGAGGAGAGGTGGCGGTCACCCTGCTCGCTGCTCAGCTCCTGCCCGCCCTCTGCCCCCAGGTAAGCCGGACCCCTGCGCCTCAGGGCCCTGCCAGAATGGGGGCACCTGCTTCCACTACATCGGCAAGTACAAGTGTGACTGTCCCCTGGGCTACACCGGCCGGCACTGCGAGATCGGTAGGTGTGAGCAGGGCTCACTGGTGCCAGGGGCTGCCTGGGGAAGTGTTAGGCCTGGCAGCAGAGCCAACAGCCATGGCAGAAGCAAGTGAGCCTCGCTGCTTGCTTTGAACCCCCTTCCCTGTAATTGGAAGTGCTTTGACTCTTCCTTGCACCCTGCTGGAGGGGGAAGGGGATGGCTCTGGTTTCTGGGCTCTGCAAGCTCTACAGTGGTTGCTCTTTGCTCCACTCTTCTAGTGCCCTCCCCATGCTTCCTCAGCCCCTGTGAGAATGGCGCTACCTGCGAGGACCTCAGCGGGGGCTACACTTGCACATGCCCCGTGGGCTACGTAGGGAAGCACTGCCAGTCTGGTAAAGGCCTTTTGCTGCCCCTACCAGCTAGGGGCTTCGGGTGCCTCTGTGGGCCCCACTTACCCCTGTCCCCATCTCTTCCCAGAGGTTGACTGCGGTGTCCCCAGCGAGGTGAAGCATGCCCAGGCCTCTTTCAACTCCACCAAGGTGGGCTCGCTGGCTGAATACCAGTGTGAGCTGGGCTATGTCCTCAGTCAGCACAATAACCCCCGCGTCTGCCGCATGCCAGGTGTCTGGAGTGACCCCCCCGAGTGCAATGGTGAGGAGCACTACAGAATAGCCAAGCCATGACGCATTGTCCCAGTTGGCTGTGGTCACAACTATGGATTGGTGACCCCAGGACATGTACTCCAGTCCTCCCCTGCCCATGTCTGTGGACAGAGCCCCTCGGGGACCCCTACCTGGTGCTCACATCTCTTGCCTTGTCTTTCCACTGCCCAAATACCTGCAGAGATCGATGAGTGCCAGTCCCAGCCCTGCCTGAATGGCGGCCAGTGCAAGGACCGCATTGCTGAGTTCCTGTGTCTGTGTGAGCCAGGTTACACTGGCCACCACTGTGAGTCAGGTAAGAGACTGTGCTAGGTACACTCCAGGGCTGCTGCGGGCAGCTATAGCAAACCCTTCTTCACTCCCCAGCCCCCAGGGAGCAACAGTGGGTGTGAACACTATGGCTAGGAGCTGGGCTGCCTGTGGTTGTGTGGGCTGGCTTCAGTCTCCTGCCTGTGTGCTCAGATCAGCCTGCAGCAAGGGCTTCTCTCCTGGAGTCCCCAGCCAGCTGTGGGATGTGCTGGGGGCGGGGAGACACTGCCTCCCGGTCAGGTGGAGGAGCAGGCAGTGCTGCAGGGACATGTGTGTTACTTGTGTCACCCTGCTAATGGATGCTGTGTGGGATTCTCCATCACTGACAGGCAATGACTTCTCCTGACACGTGTTAAGCCTATGCAGAGATGCCCCAGATCTCGGGATCTGAGGGGAAAGTGCCTTGCATGGCTCCAAAGCTATTGGCCAAAAGTGGGGCGGGGGAAAGCCAGCTTGAGGTAGCATATTTTTGGCCATGCTGTACTCCTGCTCCCGTGTATGCACATGGTCGTGGTTGTGTGCTGGTGCTGGCTAAAGGGGGTGACAGCGTGGGGACTGGTGAGACTCTGCATCAGGCAGCTCTAGCCTGGCTCCCCAGGGCCTGGCAGAGGACAGTGGTGGGGAGAAGGAGGGATGCCTTCAGGGGGTTAGAGGGTGCTGCAGGCATCCTGTGGAACCTCTTGGCCCTGCCAGCCATCCCTAGGTGTTCCTGCGGGCATGTCCCCATGCCCAGCTCCTGACACAGCCCCTGCGCGGGGTAGGTGTGGGGCAGTGTGCTCCTGGCAGCCTCAGGAGCAGGGGTGTTCCTGGGTGGTAGGCTTGGGGTAGAAAGCAATGTGGGGAGGGTTTGCATCCTGGGGGACAAGTGCTGCCTCTCCAAGCCCCCTGCCCCCTGCTGCTGGCCCCATGTCTGTGCTGAGCTGGTGCCTCTCCTGCTGCTCCCCAGAAGTTGATGAGTGCCAGTCAGAGCCCTGCAAGAACAGCGGGACCTGCCAGGACCTCCCTGGGTCCTTTGCTTGCTACTGTCCTGAGGGCTTTGTGGGGACCCAGTGCGAGACAGGTAGGGACTCACCCTTCCTGGGACAGTGGGAGGGTGGACTGTGGGCACTGGGACGTGGCCAGGACTGGCTCCAAGGCAAGTGGCTGGTCACCATCCTGGACACCTTGACCCTGAGCCATAGCCCCAGGCTTTTGCTGCCTGTCACACCTCCTTGCCTGTGGTTTCAGGGACAGAGCTGAAACTCCTTGGTGGGAAGGGAGCAAGGAACAAGGTGTCTGCTGGTGACAAATCTCCTTTTGAAGGCGTCCAACCCCTTCCAGGGGCTGGGGCTGCCACAGTGCTTGGGTGGGATTCTGGGTCCTGAATGGCTGTGCTGGGCCCCGGGCTGCACATCCATCCTGCATCCCCTTGGGGGCTGATTGCTGTCACTGGGTGCTGGCATACCAGGGTCCCCCACTCACCATTGGCCTCCTCCTGCCTCCAGAAGTGGATGCCTGTGAGTCAAGCCCTTGCCGAAATGGAGGGGAGTGCGAGAGCTACGAGGGCTCCTACCTCTGTGTGTGCCCAGAGGGTTTCTTTGGCTACCACTGCGAGACAGGTGAGGTGGGTAGGGTGGCTTGGTGCAGGGTGGCCACTTGGCCAGCTGGCACCGCTAACGCTGTTAACATGCCTGGTGCCTCTCCTGCAGCCAGTGACCCATGCTTCTCCAGCCCCTGTGGGAGCAGAGGCTACTGCCTACCTGGCAACGGCACCCACAGCTGCACCTGCAAAGTCAGCTACACAGGCAAGAGCTGCGAAAAAGGTAAAGGCCCTCAGCAGCAGCACCAGGATGTGGTGCAGGGCTCAACGCCGGCCCGGTGGTGGTCACCGCCCATGAGGGGCTCGACGCAGTCCGGGACCAGCAGCTCTCCTTGAGGCGGGCAGGGCTGGGGCCTCACCTCTGTGGGGGGCAGCCTGGGCCCCACAATGCCGTGGGCGGGCGCTGGCATGCTGATCTGCTGCTGCAGGCACTGGGTTTGGCACGAGGACACTGGGGACAGGTTTCCCTGGCCCCCTGCAGCAATGGCGATCCCTCGGATGCCCTCAGGAGGGGAGGCTGAGGCGTCTAAGGGAAGCCTCTCACCACTGGCACCAGTCTCCCTGGGGGCCCTTGCCCCATCTTGCCGGCGCCCTAGGCCCAGCAGGCAGCGGCAAGTGCTTGGCTGCCAGCGCTGCCAGGTTGCAGTGGCTGGGAGTGCTCCCGGCGCCCTGGCTCCTCCTGTGCCTGCTAGGCCAGCAGCAGCTGGCGCCCACAGGGCCCCTGCCAGGCATGCCAAGGGAGAGAGCAAGGGCCTTGTCCTCCATCACTGCTGCTCTACCTCTTGCTGCCTGGGTCTGTTCTCTAAAGATTCATGGCGTTACCTCTCCCCTTTGCTTTTGACCACACCTTGAAGAATTGCTGCCACCAACCTCATTAAAGGTGGAAAGGGTGGAGGACACTGGTGTGTTGATTTCTTGGCATCCACCTGAGGACGCAGCCGCCAGGCAACTCATTGACGGCTACGCCGTGACGTACGTATCCCTCGACGGCTCTTACCGCAGGACAGATTTTGTGGACCGAAGTCGTTCTGCCCACCAATTGCGGGCACTAGCCTCCGGCAGAGCCTACAATATTTCTGTCTTTTCAGTCAAACGCAACGTGAACAACAAGAATGATATCAGCAGGCCCGTCATGCTCACCACACGCACTAGTGAGTAGCGTCCCCGGGGGGATCGTGGTTGTGAGCATGCACGGCCCCCACAGGTGCCAGGGCTTGTGCTGCCTCCTCCGCACCGCCAGCTCCAGCCGCAGCTCGGGCCCATGCTGAACCCTGTCAGGTGTGGTGGTGCAGATCCTAAAATCTAGCCAGGGGCCTTTGGAAAGCACTCGGCACAGAGAATTGCTGTTCTCTTTGCTGTGAGTAAAAGGGGACTGAACCCTCTGTGGCTCACCAGGCCCCTGCCTGGGGGCTGGTAAGGAAGCTGGCAGCAGGGACTGCTCCTGCATCCTGTTCATCAGGGCCAGGCTGTGCCCTCTGCACCAGTTACTCCTTGTCACTGAGCCCAGGGAAGGGTGGGTCCCCAGTGCTGCTTGGCTGAGCTGGAGAAGACCCCGTGCCAGCTGGTCAGAGAGGCTGGGTGATATCTGCCGACAGTGAGTCCTGTGGGTGACTCATCCTGCCAGGCTTGGTGTGGGGATATGCCAGAGAGGGCGGAGGCTGGCAGGGACCTCCACTCTGGGTGGAGGGAAGGAGGCACAGTGATGTCTCTGAGGCCATGGACAGGTAGAGCAGCTGCAGTCCCACTTTTGAGGTCAGGTGGCTCTAGAAATTAAGTACAAACTGAGGATGGAGGGGATTAGACCTAGCAAACCTGCCTTCTGATGAGAGGGGGATGGTGGTGGGAAAGCCTGTGGGCTGCATTCCCCCCAGCAGGCTGAGTGAAGCCCAAGGGAAGAGAAGGCAGGTGTGGTGCTGGGCATAGCAGGGGTCGGTACCTCTGGCCACAGTATCTCAGGAGACCTCAAGCCAGGGCCAGATGCCAGGGGCAGCAAGAACTGGGCTCAGGACGTTCGCCTGGGGCATGCAGTGGCCTTAGGGCCAGGCCCAAGCACTGCAGTCCCTCCAGAGCTGGGGGGGTGGGACCAGAGGAGGACAGCCCCAGGGGTGCTGTGGATGGCATGAGGCCTTGTGGGCAGACAGAGAGATGTGCCTCCCACCTGCCCACTGATGGTGAGGACAGGATAGCATGAGTCCAGCAGGGCAGGCAGTGCTGAGCTGCTCCCCCTGGGGAAGCCAAACCAGAGGGGCAAGCAGGATCCCATGTGTGGGGAAGGGATGGGGTGACGGGTGATGACTAGCAGCTGACCGCAGCCCTCTCCACTTGCTCTGGTCAGGACCACGTCCGGTGGAAGGCTTTGAGATCATGAACGTGACGGCCAGTGCCATCACGGTGCAATGGGCTCTCCACCGGCTCAAGCACTCCACCGTCAGTAGGGTGCGCGTCTCCATCCGCCAGCCGGGGGACCTGGCAGACCGCACTGTAGAGCTGAACAGCACCGTGGCCAAGTACACCTTTCTGTGAGTGGCACTGCAGGCGGGCACTGGGCCAGCTGGCCTTCCCAGGCTACCCACCTTACCCCTTCCCACCCTGCCTTCCTCCTCCACAGGGACCTGCAGCCAGGAGAGAGGTACATTGTCCATGTCACGACGCTGAGCGGCCTGGGGACAGAAGACCACCCCTCGGAGAGTCTGGCCACAGCCCCCTTCCATGTGTGGACGAGTGAGTGGACTTGCCTTCACCACCCACTGCCTCTGCAGGGGCCCTGAGGCTTGGCAGGCATGGGGCAGCCACTGCTCATAGCCATCAGGAAAGCTGCAGGGAGGGGAAGGTGTGAAAGCTGTCAGCCTGTCTGGCCATCACAGTGGGTAGGAGGTGTGCAGGCAGCCCTCAGGAAGGGTATACAAGGCACTGGCACATTCTCCCCTGCCAGGTGTTATTTCCTGTTCAAGACCAGCACGAGCTCAGCCCCATGCGGAGCCTGCATGGGTCTGATTTATCCCCTGCTGTACAGCAGCCAGAGGGCGAGGGCCAGACCCAGGTGCCAGGGTGCAGTGAGGCTCTGCCCCCACCTTGCCAGGGACTTGGTGCTGAGCATCTCCTCTCAGCACATTGCAGAGCTGGAGCTGAGCTGAGGACTGGTCAGATCATGGCCAGGCCAGCTGGGGCCCTGGCGTGTGAGCAATTAGGGCAGCTGCCATTCAAAGACAACAGCACTGACCCCTTTTCTCCCCACCTCCTGGCTGTCCCAGGGCCTCTCCCCCCACAAAACCTCACTGCCTCCCGCGTCAGTGCCACCTCTGTGTCCATGGCATGGGAGCAGCCACCTGCTGGCTCCGTGGAGGGGTACATCATCAACGTCACCACCCTTCAGAGTGTGAAGAGCCGCTATGTGCCCAACGGAAAGCTCATGTCCTACACTGTGCGTGACCTGCTCCCTGGACAGCGGTACCGCCTGTCTGTGACGGCTGTGCAGAACACAGAGCAAGGCCAAGTGCACAGCGAGCCCATCCACGTCTATGTCACCACCTGTGAGTGCCTGGCTCACTGGGGTGCTGGTGATTTGCTGCAGCATGAGGGAGGAGATGGTCTAATGGGGAAGTGGGGCAGAGGGTAGGAAACCAGTTGACCAACAGAGTAACAAGCCTATGGGGACTTGCTGCCCCAGAACTAGGTGCCTGCAGTAGTCGGTGGGGACAGGATGCAAGTCACTCGCAAAGGGAGGTGGGGGTTGCAGGTGCTACCTCTCTTAACTGAGGGCAGATGCACAGTTAGAGCTTGGTGATGCTTCGCAGGGGCCAGCGCTTGCAGCCCAGGCATGTGGAGAGTGTACACGTGTCCCCAGATAGCCCTAAATGGCAGCCTGTGGATGACGGGACCGGCTGGGAGTTGGGTTGCTGTGCTGACACACAGCCTGCCTCCTACTAAGCCTAACCCTTTGGTCTGCAGTGCAGAGGGATGGGGCTCCAGAGAGACGGTGGAGCCAAGCTGCACACCCCCGGGTCCTGCGCAACAGGCTGCCCCCAGCTTTCCTGCCCGAACTCCGCTTGCTAGCGGATCATGACACGGCTGAGGAGCCCTCGCCAGCCCCCAGGTAGGCCCTGCCCTGGCACTGCTGGCCCTCCCACCAGTGCTTGGCCCAAGCATTAGGCTGAGCACAGCCCCTTTTCCCAGCTCCCATGTCTGGGTGTGCACAGGGTCAAGCCATGCTCCTGCTGGGTCGTGTCTCTTGCCCACCTGCTAGGGTCCCGAGCCAGGCAGGCCCTTGTCCTGTGAACAGGTCCCCCACATTGCCCCAGGGGGCTTGCACTGAGCCTGATGCCACCAGCAAGTGCTTTATCCAGCTGCCTCCCTGGCACATGAGGCAGTGGTGGCCTGGGGGACCCGCAGTGCCCTGTACCATCATGGCTGTCCTGTCCCAGGTTCACTGAACTGGTGGATGGCAGAGGGAGGATCAGTGCCAGGTTTGGCACTGCGCTGAGCAAATCCATCACTGTGAAGACACGTAAGTGCTCTGCTGCGTTTCTGTCACCCAGTGCTACCTCCTACACCTCCCCCGGGGACAGGGTGGCAGTTGGGCAGGCTGCTGTAGTGCTGCGGGAGCCGTAGAGGAGGTCAGGGCCCTCTCACATCTCGCTGGACAGACAAACATCTGCCCTGCTTACAAGATCCCTGCCCAGGAACAGGCGTGACACATGGCTGGTCGGGGAGGGTAAAAAGGGACCCTTGGTAATGGGAGGTGAAGCCAGCTGCAGCATGGGCTGTCCTACCCTGCCAGCAGTGGTGGGAGTCCAGGCAGTGACCCCGCAGCCCTCTAGTGCAGCCCCTGCCTGCCCAGTAGCCTGAGCCCCCAATGCCAAGCACAGCCTCACACTTGAGGCAGGTGCCTGGGCAAGAAGCCCCTCAGTAGCCCAGGACCAGACCACCATTTGCTATCCCTTGAACACCAGGGATACAAGTGCCAACCCAAGTTATCCTATCAGGCCCATGAAGTCCATACCATGGGGTGGGGAAGGGTCCTGGCACACCTGATGGCAGCCCTGGGCTCACTGCAGGTCTTGGCTCTGCCCCTCCCCACCCAGGGCTCTGCCCCTGACAGCCTGCCCGGAAAGGGGAGGTGGTCACCTTAACTCTAAGGGGTGCCAAGTGGGAAGAGCTGAGCTGCTGCTTCAGGCCTGACCAGCCCCTGGATGCCGCAGGCAGGTTGGATCCCACCAAAGGGGCTGACTTTGGGTCTGGCCCTAGCTGGAGGTGACACTTGACCCTCTTGTTGCCCAGAGTCGGAGGCTCCAGTGAAGCTGGAGAACATGGCGATGTCCAGCCAGGGCAGTCTGGCACTGCAGCTGCATGAGGCAAAAAGCAAGAGTAAGTCCTGGGGGAGGCATGTGAGCAGCAGGGTCCCAGCCTAGGCCTTGCAGGCAGGCAGGGCACTCAGCCCCAGCCTGGTCTCCTTGTTGCTGCCCAGCTGGGAGGCACACAAGGGGCATGGCATGGGCCCCTGCCATCTGCCCCATCCCTGCTTGAAGCTCTCCCTGGGAGCACCCTGGCATGCTGGGGGTTGGGCAGGGCTGCGTAGTAGCCCTAGGGTATGACGGCCATACGTGCTTTGCAGGTGAGGGACAGAACTGCTCAACAAACCCCTGCAGGAACGGAGGCACCTGTGCCAGAGTCGCTGAGTCCTACCACTGCAACTGCCGCCCAGGCTTCAAGGGCCGGCTCTGTGAGCTGGGTGAGTGCCATGCTGCTGTTGGAGGGCCGAGCTCCCTCCTGCAGGTAGACAGCATTACCCAGCCTGGCAGCTGTCTCAGCCACAGGGTCACTGAGCTCACACTGTCAGCACCTGGCTCCTCCTGGCCGAGGGGGCTCCCACCATGGGCCAGGCTGTGCTATAGAGGGCTGTGCTGTGCCAGCAGCGGTGAGAGGGACTGCTCTCACCAGTCTGGACAGATCTGGGAGCACAGGTCTGCTCCCTGCTCTGGCCAAGCCCTCTTCTAGGCAGCCTGGCAAGCTAGGCTCCTGCCCTGCACAGTTACCTGGGTGCTGCAGGGCTGGGGCCTCCGCTTCTGGCAGGCCAGCTTTATTGAGTCCAGCCCTCCAGGACAGCAGAGGGGAAGCCAGGGGGCCTCGCTGGCCCCCCACCACAGGGCGCAGGCAGGCAGGGCCAGAGATGGGCTTGTTGATAGCTCCCCTCTCCTGTTCCCCAAGCAGCCTGCAAGAAGGTGCCACACTCGTGCACGCGGCTGTACTCGGAAACCAAGTCATTCCCTGTGTGGGAAGGAGGCACCTGCCACTACCTGTGAGTACTGCCTGTGGGTTGTGCTCCCCACTGTGCTCAGAGCCGGGGATGTCTCCCCGCAGCTCAGCTCCAGGGAAGAGAGAGCGAGCATGAGGCCATCTCAGACCCCGGCTGGCAGCTGCCAGGTGGCTGCAGCTGCCCCCTCCCCAGCACAGGCTGAGCAGCCTCGTCTGCCCTCAAACCCCGGGGGCTACCCTGCCAGCTGCATTTCAGGGCAGGGTGTTGCTGAAATGACAGCCCCTGTAGCAGTGTTACCCACCTGCCTGGCAGTAGGGTTGGATTTGGTGTGCATGACCATCTCACCCAGGCAGCAGTGGTTCCCCTGCCCACTGCCTGGCAGCCCAGCTCCTGGCTGCCTCTCCATCTGCAAGAAGAGGGCTGGGGCCAGCTCTGCCGCAATGCCAGGGTATGGGGGGACCTCTCTCTGTACATGTCCCCCCCCACCTTCTTGCAATGGAGGCACAAGGGCTTGGCTGTGTGGGGTCAGCCCTCAGGCAGAGCAGGCTCAGCTCTGTTCCTACCAAGGCCGACTACCGCAGCCTGGAAGGAAATGGGAGATTCCCAGACTCCCCCTTCACACTCATAAAATCAGATCTGTCCCTGTTATTCCCTACAACTTGCCCCTCTGCTGTGTGTGCAGGTACCGGAGAGTCTACAAGGTACACCAGGACTTCTGCTACAAGGAGAGCTGCGAGAGCACCATTTCCAAGAAGACAACCAGCAGGTACAGCTAGCAGCAGCATGCCAAGTGTACTAGGCTTCCTCTGGCCCAGGACAGAAGGATGCAGCCAGCCAGTGTCATCCAGCACGTGCAGGGGTGCCCAGGCCAGGGGTGGGCTGGGAGAGAGGTGCAGGCACCCTGTGCAGAACGAAGTGTGAGGAGTGCACGACCGAGGCTCTGCGTGCCCTCCTGGCAAGGGGTTGTAGGGTTGACAGTGTTCTCCTCTCTTTCAGAAAACCAAGCAACAGTCACACACTGAAGAAGCCATAGAGTAAGTACCCACTCTGGGTCCCCCTCAGCCGCAGGCAGGGGCAGGGGGGAGAAGAGTGGAGGCCACAGGGCAGTCCAGGCTCACTCTGCCATGTCGGGGGGGGCTGCAAGGGCTCTCCAGCTGCTGTGCTGGTTGGGCTATGGACACACGGCTGAGGGCTCCCAGTTGTGGTTGGGGTGGAAAAGCAGAAGTGAATGCTCTGCTTCCCTGCAGCTCTGCCACCCTATGAAAAAGAGATTCCTGCACAAAAAGGGCATGGACACTGCCTGCCCATGCAAGGCAAAGGCTGAAGCCCTGGAGGAGGACAGCCTGCTTCTCCCAGCCCGAGATGGGCGCACAGGGTGGGAAGAAGCAGCTGCTGCACTTTTAGGGGACTCTGCGTGCCAGCTCATTCTTCTCCTGCTCCTTCACAGGGTTCAAAGCAGTAGAAGCCTCGTCTTTCCACATCTAAGGGCTTTTGAAACACCAGGAAAATCAGATCTACTTACTAGGTTGAACACAGCAGGGGCACCCTCCTGCCTGGCATCAGTCTCTCCTTCTCCTCCAGCCTGTTAGGGACACGCAGCTGGATCAGCGCACTCCCTTCCCTCTGCTGGACCAGCGCTGCCATTGCTCTGGCTTGCCTTACTCCAGCCACCTCTCTGCCCCCAAGGAGCTGAGTGCCAGCGTACTGTGGTAGCTGGCTGGCTGCCCCACGAGGGGCCCAGCCCTGCTCGGCGCCCCCAGCTGCTCTGCATGAGCCATGGGCTCCTGGCTCTGCTCAGCCATTGGCGGGGCTGAGCCCACCTCCCCGCCAACAGCATCTGCACCAACCTGTTTTCATAATCTAAGGTTATAAATTACCTGTAACCCCCAAATAAAACAGATGAATGCAGACCAAAAAGCCTTAGCTATCACCTGAAATGTGGCCCGCAAAAATGGGGTTGGAGGAGACCTTCCTTACATAGAAGAGTTAGAAACAGTGAGCAGCTCCCCTGAGCAGCGAGGCGAGCACTGGAGGCATGTCCCTGTCTTCTCTGCTCTAGTGGGGAAAACTGAGGCAGCTTCTACTGCCTGCCTTTTTTTTTTCTTTGCTTTGTAAACAATCCCTGGTTTTAACTAAATTTCCAGCTCAGAAAGCAATAGAGCACCTAGGAAGAATTTTAGATGTGATCTGTAGGGTGAAGTTTTTCAGCCAAGGTGTAATACCACGCTCATTCTGACGCTAATCGCCTCCAAGCGCAGAGCACAGTACGGGCTTGGTGATGAAGTGAGCTCTCCGTGCCATCCCCTGAGCTGCTCGCCGTGACGTTTGCTGAGGAGAGGACCAGCGCGCAAAGCCCTGCAGCAGCCACCTGACTGGTTGCAACGGGGCAGGCGAGGAAAAAGTGTAGCTTAGAAACATTCCTATTTTTTCTGAGTTTGTATGACAACACTAGTTAAACATAGATTTGTGTATTAATGTACACAGTGTATATTATAAATTAATACATACCAGAGAAATATCATAGTTATGGTAGAGTGTTATTTCTCAAGCAGTGTGGGGAGCCTCCCGGCAGGGCAGCCCTCCCCTCCTGTGAGCATCACAGGGTGCTTTGTTGTTCAGCCACACATCTCAAGCTGCAGCCTGAAAGACGCTCTCAGAGCAGAACAGGCCCAGGAGTTTCAGCGCTCCTGGTGCCACCCTCTCCCTCCTGGGAGCAATGTAAGAGTATGGGGCCTGGAGGAGCAGCTGCTGAGGCAGCCGGCAGCAGCCTGTGAGCGGCAGAGACCATGGGAAGTCACAACCGGCTGGCCAGCATGATGCTCCCCTTCTGCGCTGACTGTAGCTCTGCTCGCAAAGGAGAATGGGAGTCAGAGATGGACATGCCTCATTTTCCTCCAAGGCTGCCTGACTTTTCTCCAGCCTCCCTGCTGCAAGGTGAGCACAGATGGCCTGCCTCCCCGGGCCAAGAGAGGAAGTCAACCCTTGCCTGCAAGAGCAGGGCAAGGGGAAAGCTGGAACAGCCCCTGCTATCCGTGAGGGAGGGTAGGTTTTGGGGCTGTGGTTGGAAGAGGTGCAAATGCCGCCTTTGTCAGCCACAGGGCTGGTGCCGAGGTGGGCCGGGAAGGTGGCAGTGGCCCCACTACGGGACAGTCCCATCCATTTCAGCATAGCCCTGGGGCCCAGCCAGCGCTGCCACCCAGCCTGTCCCTGCAGGGAGGGGACGCGATGGGGCCCTGCTGTGAGCTGACAGAGCAGCCCACAGCCAGCACAATATGTAATGCAGCCAGAAAGTTTTAACCTAGCCTTGGAAATAAATTAGTTATTTTGGTTTGAAATTTTTTTTTTAATAAAAACGCTTTATGGAAACTGGGTATTTTTTAAAGTAGTTGGTTGAGGAGGAAAGAGGGTTATTGTTGTATTCTGATACATGGGCTTTATTACTGCCCTTCAGCAGGGGACCTGCAGCTGGAGCCCTGTGACCAGCATCGCTGGTGCCTGCGTGGGCCAGGGGTGCAGTGGGGCCAGGGGCTGCACCAGCATGGGAGCGCTCGGGCACATTGGAGCCTCACCTCATCACTCCCTGGCTCTGTTACTTCCTTCACCATCCAAGTCTTCATCTTCCTCTGTGTATAGTGCATCCCTCCCCTCCTCTTCTTCGTTCTCCTCCTCCTCTCCCTTCTCCTCCTCCTCTCGAGCCAGCAGCTTCTTGAAGACTTGGTACTCCTCTGGTGTGGAGTGGGCAAGGCTGGACAGGAAGTCTTTCTCTGGGAGCTGAAGGATGTCCTTCAGTTTTGGGTTACCGGTTTGGGTCTGGCCTTTGTGTGGGGTCTGGTAGAGCCCCCGGCGCTCCAGGAAGATGTGCCGGTTCCTGAGCTCGACAAAGGGCATTTGGAAAAGCCGGGCCTTCACCATCTCCTTCTGCTGGACGCCCATCCTGAAGTAGGCGTACTAGGGGCAGGACAGGGTGTTTCACGCACAGCCTGGGCCCCTCTCCCAGCCAAAACAGGGCAGTCCCTCACCTGGAAGTGGTGGTGGAGGTGGCACGGCTCCTCCAGCAGGACGGCGGGGCAGCTCCTCAGCACCTCTCGCAGCTGCTCCGCCGTGAAGAGGCACCTCTCCCGCAGCATCCTCACGGTCGCCGCCATCCTCCTCCGCGGCAGGGTGAAGAGCTGGGGGCAGCAGCTCACGGCCCGCTGCAGCTGACCTGCGGGCAGCGGAGTGAGCGGGCAGGGGGGGCGGGCCGGCGCCCCGGGCCCCCCACTTCCCCGCCGCCCTACCTCCGCAGAACCCCAGGCGCCGCAGCTCGGCGGATCGCTCCTGCAGCCGCTCGGCCGGCATCCGCAGCAGCTCCGGGCTCCGCTCCAGCAGGCCCAGGGCGGCCTCGGCGCTCAGCCCCAGCAGCAGCAGCTCCGCCGCCGCCGCCTCCCGGCGCTGCGGGCCAAGCCGCGGCTGCAGCCCCAGGAGCCGGCGGGCCTGCTCCTGTGTGAAGCCCATGGCCCGCAGCGCCGCCGCCTCCCCACAGCCACGGCGCGGCCCGGGGAAGGCGGGGAGCGCCGGCAGGGCGCAGAGCCCCGGGGCCCAGCCCGCCACGGCCCACCCGCGGCCCCGCAGCAGCCGCCCCGCCATGGCCCGGCTCCGGATGGGGGCCGCCGGGAGAAGGCGGAGCGGCCCCGCCGCGCTCCTCCCCCGCCGGCGGGGCCCAGGCGCTCCCCCTCCCGGTGCCGCTGCAGGCAGGGCCGGGGCGCCGCCGGCCGCACTCTCACAGCCCCGGGGAGGTACGGGAGGCAGCGGCCCTGACGCCCCCCCAGCGCGGAGGTCGAGTCCGCCCTGCCTCAGCCTTGCGAGTGGGTTGAAATGCCCTTTGCTGGAGCTGATTTTTCTTTCCAATGTCTTCGTCTCATCAAAATCAAGGACTCTTTCCCTGGATAGGGAGAGGACACCGACCAAAAGGAAAGGGCCCATGACACCGTGCAATTCACTTTGTGCCAAACAGGTCAAAACAGTCCCAAAAGGGACACAATTCCCAAATGCCAGGCAGCAGGCAGGCAACCCAGCCAAAGGTGTGTATTCATTCATAGAATCACAGAATGCTTTGGGTTGGAAGGGACCTTTAGAGGCCGTCTCTTCCAAACCCCCAGCAGTGAGCAGGGACATCCCCAATTAGATCAGGTTGTTCAGAGCTGCATCCAGCCTGAGCTTGATTGTCTCTAGGGATGGGGCCTCCACAGCCTCTCTGGGCAACCCCTTCCAGTGCTTCACCACCCTCATTGTAAAAAATTCTACCCTCCTTTAGTTCAAAACCGTTCCCCCTTGTCCTGTCACAACAGGCCTTGCTAAAAAGATTGACCCCATCTTTCCTCTAGTCCCCCTTCAAGTACTAAAAGGCTGTGATAAGGGATAAGGTCTCCCCCCAGCCTTCTCCAGGCTGAACAACCCCAACTCTCAGCCTGTCGTCATAGGAGAGGTGCTCCAGCCCTCGGATCATTTTTGTGACCCACAAAAATGATCACTTTTCAGAAAGAGTGAAACTATATGTAAGAGTGACAGTATGCATCCCACAGCAGGGGAGCTATCGTTCCGTGGGAAGGGGCTCATGCTGCACAGCAGGATGGCCGCAATGCCCCAGACCCTGGCCCTGGCACTCCACAGCCACTGCTTCTTGCCAGCGGGGATCTGCATGCTCATGGTTGGGAGTATTCAAGCATGGCTCGGTCTCCACATGAGGAGCTAGGAGCCTGTGTCCATGTGTGCACTCGCCAGAACCGTTCCTTTATTTGCTGCTTTTTAGGGAGAAAGACAAAGTGCAAGGGGTGAACCACAGGTCCTGCGGGAGGACATACATATCTTCAAACTGAGCGCATTTGTGCATCAGCAGATGACCTCCTAATGAGAAGTATCTTGCTATCCACAGCTTGGTCTTCTCTTACAAATCATTCCCGTGTGCTTGGTGGGCGCAGGTGGAGGAGAAAGCCTTCAGAGCAACATCTCACCTGCCTCAGACATGAGACTCATATCTCAGCAGAGGTGTATACCTCTTCCCAGGTATAGTCACCCAGGTTCACTGGCTGCTTCAGCCAGTGATGCTCTACTAACATTACCAGAGTCATGCGCTGCTCTGGAACAGGATGCAAAAGCCCAGCGATGAGATTCATGAGACCTGGGGTGAGAGAGCAGTAAGACGAATGGCTCAGCCTGTATTTCAGGCATGCTGGGAATGCAAGATATGGTTTATATTCAAAGAATGTAGATTTAAATTACAAATCCTCCCCATTAATTCCCTGTGCAGTACTGTTCTCCCACAGTCTTAGTCACATGTGCACATGCACACAGCTCTGGGAATGATCTGAGATTTTGAGGCTGTGAAAACAGAGCTAAGCGCAGAGTTATGACACCGAGGAGGACAGATGTAGAAGCAAATGCCACAGAGGCAACCCTGACTCGCTGTTTCCAAGCCCAGACTTGTCCTGCAGCCACGCGGTGTTTGATCTGCGACTAAAAGTGCACTCGGGATTCAGGGAAAGCTTCCAGAATTTACCAGGCAATTGCAGCACCCTGAAGCCTTATAATCACTGTGCTCCTAAGGACCCCACAGAAATTGTCAATAAAGATCTCTTTAGCAAAACAAGGCCAATGTGTTTTTCCTGTCAGGTCAAGCCACACAATTAATTCAGAAATTCTAAATTAACACATCATCGTCCCTCCCAAAAGTGACATGGCATGGATTGGCAATAGTTCATGTGAGATAAAACTTGGGTTAGAGTTACATGAGTGCCATTACTGATCTTAAAGTTTTCTGCTAGAGTGAACCTTCCCATCAGGCGTTATTTATTCTGGTTTTCTCAGGTATAAACCTCACTGAAGCTTGACAAGCTGATAGGTTGGGTCATTGGAATCAATGGGAGGCCTGGAATTTGAAACTAATCATATAGCAGAGAGCTGTATTCATCATAGGCATGAAGAGCTGCAGAACTTACCTGAAAAGGATACCTCGGATAACTGTGCTTCAGTGAGCAACTTTTAAAATCTTCACAGAACGAATTTGGAAGCATTTTTTCCAGTCTTCCCCTTTATTTCTGGGGAATAAGTGCTGCTCATACTTTCCCAAGAGATCTACTCCTTTAGAAAAGCAAACAGGAAAAATTCACCTTTTGACACAGGCCGTGGAGGATTCAGGATGGCTGCCATGGTCTCCTCCAGCTCACAGAAGGGATTCTCTCCAAAGACTAGGGTATAAAGGGTGACACCCAGTGACCACATCTCCAGCTCAGGGCCATGGTACCTATGCAGAGGTAAACTTGCATAAACTCAGGTTGCAAATATGTAATTGTGTGCTAAAGAAAGTAAAAAGAAAAAAGAGGTGTCGATAGCCCTTATTTCTAATTTTTAACGTAGGACATTCGTGAGAATTCTGATAAGGTTCTCGTGTCTCTTTGAGAAGTCTGTATTATCCTTCTCCATGAAAGAAGAACAACCAAAGAACAGCCAACCAATTTCAGTTGATGAGTATGTATGGTATGCACCTAGACTTCCACATGTGTAAGCTGGTGACAAGAGAACTCCTTCTTCACCAAAAGCCAAAACTATCAAGTAAATATTTAAACAGAAGATCAGACATCTCAGTGGAATCCCATTTGCACCCCCCCATCCCTTTCAAAATGAAAGTTATCTGGAAATAAATATTAAGTACCTAGATTTTATCTGAGGAAAAGGGACAGCTTCTTCACACAGTAACAGGCTGAATTCCCAAGGCAGTGCTGCTTCACCTTCCATCTAGTTCCCAGCAGAGATTTCCTCTCCTCCTGGCATAGCTTTTTACCCCCCACCCCATTAGGAGAAGCTGCCTGAAGGTCCCATGAAAACAGCCACAAAATGAGAGCAACACACTTGCATGTACAATTACTGTTTACCACCCTGTGATGGTAAGGCTTCCCTCCAGGAGCAGGTATGAGACTGCCAGCCTTTAGGTAAAGAGCATTCAGAGAAGGAGAGAACAGGGAAAAGACAGCTAAGATTTGGGCAGCACATCCAAGAGAGCAGTAAGCTGTGAGGGAAGAACTCTGGAGTCCGGAGGAGCACAAAAATCAATGGGGAGATGAACAATGATCAAACGGCAACAATTCATACAGGGAAGCAAGTAGGAAGGAAGGGAACAGAGAGGATGAGAGTGGGGGAATTACAAAACAGACATGGAAAGGGGCAGATGCTATACAGCAACACTTGCTTATACCACCTCTCTAAAAGAGCAGCTTTTAGTAGAGAGATGTCAGTGGGTTCATCTACAGGTATGAAGAGAAGGTTAGCAAGCTAATGTACACTTCATGAAAGATTAAGGAAAAAGGACACATTTGAGTCACAACACAACTCATCCAGACCAGCCTCACAACAGCCAGACCAGGCTGAAAATTAAAATCATAGGCTTGTTCTTGGACTCGACTCTGCAGTAGGACAGACATTAGTGCAAGGTTTTGCAAAACTTCTGACCAGAATAAGAAAGCCTGTCAACAGACTTCATCAGTAACAATTTCATATGTATTCCAACCTTTACAAATAACGTCTGTCTCTGCAGTGCCCTACTTTATATGCATTCAAACCTTTAGAAGCAATTTCTGTCATTGAAGTGCCCTCAATCTCGCTGCAGTTTTCTGGGGTTAGATACCCTAGCAGAGTACCAATAGCAAAGCAGCTTGGCTTCTCTATTCCAGCTCCACACACCCGTTTTTTTTGGTGTGATGGACAAAACAGTTACTTTTCAGAGGGTGACATACGGTTTGCCAGACAGCACTTCTGGTGAGCAGTATTCAATTGTCCCACAGAAGGTATAAAACAATTTGCTGGGTTCCAGGTAGGCAGCTGAACCAAAGTCCACTAATTTGATTGTGAAATCTTCAGCAATGACAACGTTTTCATCCTTGATATCTCTGTGAAGGATGTTTCTACAGTGGAGATATGCCACAGCTGACACAAGCTGAAAGAGGAGGAAAGAACTAGGTGTTAGTACACAGAGGCATCCTTCTGGGTAATCTACATGGCATCACAGAGTTCCGATAGCCACATTTTGGCTTGTTTTGATACTATATAAACAAGATATAGATCCTAATTTTGGTAACTGGAAATGGACTCAGAGTTGTCTGTCAGCATTCCTGCAGTGGGTGTTACAGTGCTCTTGGGAGACAGACTTAAAAAAATCCTTTGCTGCTTTCCCCTCACAAATGTGCAGGAAGATGGCATGCTATAGTCACAATGTGCTGGGGTGTTTTTTTTTGTTAGAAGCATCAGATCTTACTGTTAAAATCCTGCAGGTTACTCTATTTTTATCCCAGCTTCACTTGGAGGGTCCTTTGATTTCTCTAGAAGGATATTACTGTGTGACTCCAATACTGCAGGATGACAAAGCATTAAATGAAGTTTGGGATAAGTAATATAGTCACTCCTAAATTCCATTCTTCTTCCTGCACGATTCATGCTATAGTACCCTAATTAAGAACAGCATCAGAATTATATCACCTTGGAGACAATCGTGATCTCTACCACAATACATTTGAGCAAGAAAAGCAGATGGCTGAGGGAGAAGAGTTTCTATTTATAATACAAAGCTCCCTCTGCAGAGGAATACTGTACTGGCCTGAAGTAACAAAGAATCCCTATAAACTCAAGGTTGGTTTAGGAAAAGGGAGTCTCAAGGGACACTAGACTGCAATTTGTGAATGCACACTACACAGCAGACACAGCAAAGGTGCATCACTTTGGCTACCATCTCCCATCAGCACCCCAGGTGAGGGGAGTATGGACACAGCAGTGGGTTACCACATGCAGAGTAATTCCTGCATAGCTTAGAGCAAGGAATTTACTGAAAAACATGTGAGAGGGAATTACTTGGGGACTGCTGTTGTGGTTAACTCAATGAACAAAGGACAATTCAGCTCTCAGGCAAGCTCCTGACTCACAGTAAACTACTTTGAATTATTCTGCATTATGCCACATTAAAATCCAAGCTAATTTCTTTATTTTAAATTCCTTAAAAAGACGAGAGCCCTTTATCCCCATAACCAATCTAAAACAAGTGTTGATCTAAGTGAAAGTGTGACTTCTAGTGAGGCTTGGGGCAACTTCTGTGCACTTTCCTCCTCCCACAGAAGAAACATGACTGCTGCATGAATGGCCATCCTTGTGATGTCTCGTGTGCTGCTACAATTGCAGCTGAGAGGCAGTGGCTTTGTAGGAAATCCTCATATGAAGCAAGGTCCTGTAAAGATTTTTTGGTCACAGGTTTCTAAGTAAACCTTAAAAAGGTTTCTGCATTTCAGTTTGCTAGAAATCAGCCCTACAGAATAATGAGGAAAAGTTCTGCTGATATTGAGCATGACTCTCATTCAGCATGCCTGCTGAGTAGCCAGTAATTCTTTTGAGTCAAATCTTACCTACATGTAGCAACTGCACATTCCCAGCTCTCACCTGTCTGAATATATAGCTCGCTAATGGCTCATCCAAGTTGGGCTGATTATCAATGAATGTAAAGAGATCCAGACCAGGCCCATGCTTCTCCATCACCAGCTGGAAGAAGTATTCATTTTCAAATACATCCAGCACCTATAAATAACAGACTTTTTCAGTCACGTGCTTCATCCTCAAATTGCCTTTTTTTTTTTTTAAAAAAAAAAAACAAACACTGCTCTCTTCTTGGAGATTTAATCAATGTCTATCATAATCTTTGAAGTCTCATTTCACTGAGCACAAATGTTTCTTGAAAAGAGAGCATAGTTAAAACTGAGAGCAGAATTAAAACCAAGAGGAATTCTGTGTCTGGGGAAAAAAAAAAACACAAAAAACCCCAAACAAAACCAAAACCAACAACCCCAGCACAAAGAACAGGAATCAAGATAGGTATCCAGATCATTTACTGAACTAGTACACATTCAGATGTGACATTGCATTTCCTAGATATGCATCTTATCATCTTAAAATAATGGATAGGCTTTTTTTCTGTTAAGAGTCACACATTCAGATCTATGTTTACATCAATTGTTTGGGGTAAAGGTGTCAAAGCAAGCCACGGTCTGCTGTAACACACCCTCCAAAACAAAGCAGGATAGGTAGGTTCCTTTTTTCCTGAAAACGTAGATTTAATACAGGACACTTCCTCACTCCTGAAGAAGAACATGAGACACCAAGTATTCAAAGTAAGCATCTGATGCAATTCAAACCGCATTCGCTGCAAGTTCACTGTACCTTAATGATACTGGGGTGCTCCAGTTTCAAGAGGATTGCAATTTCTTGAGTAACTCTCCCCAGATCAGGATCATCTACCCAGCAGTCCTCAAGTACCCTCTCCTTCCAGATGAACTTTACGACAACCTACACAGACAACAACATTCAGCATCACCTGCAAAAGCATGGCTTTAAGTGTTTGTTAAGTTAATTTCCAGGAAAAATGTTAGTGAATCATATTACTAGAAGGACAGAGGTAACCCATTATGCATTGCTTGTAGTATCTTTAAACATATTTAAACTAATTTAGTCCTAGAAGCCAAACAATGCACAGAAATGGAATATATTTATTTTCTTTTTATCAATGCTCTGAATTGCAAATGCCAGCTCTCTTATCAACCCAGTTACAGCGGTGGTGACTTCTGGCATTGGGGTACAGCAGAGCGAAATAAGCACTTAACATCCATCAGAGAAGCCCCAGAACTTGCCTCTCATCACCCAAAATACTTCTGCTGGTAAAGGAGGGGATCCCATAATCTCAACATGTCTGCTCCACATTCTTGAGTCTTGGCACGATGAAGACTTGGGAGTGTCATTCTCTTTAGTAATGGAAGACTAAAACCTCTAGTCTGTTAAGCTTAATGTATACTGCATTCAAGAGGTTAAATTAGCTTCATGGTCAGTCTCATTCTGCACCTGTTGTCTTGGGTAACAGTTCATATACTACATCAATACAAACATTTTGCTGTCCTGTTTCCATGAGGTTAGTGATTTCAGATTTCTGTTTAAACAAAGGAAAACCTCAAACTACCAAATAGCAGCTTTTAATAGTGTAGTGTTGAGGGAATATGAATGCTCTAACCCTTCAGTTTTCATCTTAAAAAATTATTGCAATGTAGATCTAAAAGAAATATTTAACCTCCTGGTCATCTTTCTTGCCCCTGGCAGTCCAGACAAAGCCAAAAGATCCTTTGCCAATAAGACTGAGTGTGTTGTAATTTTTTGCATATTCTCCCTCACATGCCCTTAATCCTTCAAGCTCTTCGGCTCTTTGGGAATTCTCAAAAAGTGAAGTTGATCTGATGGCCTAGGTACAGATAAAAAAAAAAAAAAAGGCAAGGAAAAAATGAGCAATCCCCAGAATAATGTTTATAAAATGAAGTAAATACTGAAAAGAAATTATACACACGCAAGAATAGCTAGAAGGAGTGACCTTTGTTTCTGATAGCAAGAACTGTATGTTGATGTAACCATCACCATTCAAGGTAAGTTAAGTCAACAGTCAGCTCTCAGCAGCTAAAAATACAGCTTAATTCAGAGAAAGGTAAAAAAACCCAGAAGCACATGCACCTTAGGTGCTTGCACACAATTCTCTACGTGAGTAGGAAAATGAGTTTGGTCTATCACCAAATGACAATTTTATTTGATGAATAAAAAGTAGGTTACTTTAAACATTGTAATTTTTCCAGGTAAGTGTATTCTAGATGGAAAGAACTAAAAAGGTGCTGATTTCTATTTGTTAGTTATAAAAGATATTAAACTACCAGTGTTAACCAAACTTTCTGGTAAGATAGCATTTTAGTTCTGTAGGTTGGTCTCTTAGCAGACATGAAGAGCAAACAAGTTCAAGGCATGGCCCCGGAAATTTTAACACCCCAGTAAAAATCCCTGGTAGAAACATCACATGCATTCCTACCAAGGCCTGAAAGACTGCATGAGAAATTAAACACAACAGAGGTTTTTCTTTCTCTGAGGATAAGACCTGGGGTTGTTTGTCTCATGATTATTAGGTTTCTCTGCCAAAGATGGCATCTAAAATGCACTATAACAGAGCATCTTTGTGACATACACAGTATTCCATACTGAGAGGAAACACAACACATCTCACAGGGGCATTTGTTTTGAATAGTGAAATTTGGAGTTATACATTAAATGGTCAAAACTGCTTGTATTTCAACACACATGCATGTATGTGGAACATGATTTTCTAAAAGTAAAACAAGAGTCACCTTATTACTCAGCTCTCAAAGGTCTCATAAAAATATTCCAAATGACAAGTTTTGCTAATAGCTAAGCTTTCACTCGAGTATCTACTTTACCTCCCAGATCATTGATTAAAGGTGAGGTAGGGGAGGGAAACTACATGTCTAATCTGCAGTACATTTCAATAAAGAGCAGCTTAGTCTCCTGTGGTTTGGAACTGTCACTACTATACATGTTACATGTGATATCTAAATATGTATGTACTTCTCTGTTAAGGTCATCATAAAATCCAGCTATGTAAAGACCTAGGGGATGCATACATTTACTCAAGGGAAGATCACCATTATCTATTTCAGTTGATCAAAGATAGCATTTTCCTCTACAACCTTGGTCAAAGTACTGTCAGTTTTACATCCCACTACTAACCGAAAAGAAGGCCTGAGCAGTTCTGTGTTCAGGTTTTATGGCACTGACAGCTATGCAGTTAGTTTTCTATACACCATCCTGAATGCAGCATCTCAGAAAACTCCCATTTTCTTTTGCTGACACAAGTCAGTCACTGAAAGTTTTCAGCCTAGTTATTTCCTTTTTTCATAATGTTGTTTCATTGGTGCCAGTGTGATTACATTGATTTAAAATTAATCTCACTACACTGGTGCAAACCTCTGTTGTAGATGTATTTAAACCAGCCTGAGAACAACTTTAAAGTTAGGTGCTTTCATTGTTCAGACTGGAAAGGTAACTACACTAAGCCAAACACACACCACCAGAAATGTTGCAGAACAGCAATTGTCCTTTTTACAGCAAAGAAACATTTATTTTGACTTAAAAATAGGGAAACAAAGAAACAGCAATACCCACCCACCACCTCATGACATTGTTTTAAACTGAAAACCTTTCTGACTTTAGCTTCAGCTTAGTAGTCAAATAAGCAGAAAAATGCTCAATATTATCAATGCTAGAATTTCTTACTTCTCCGAGACTATGTGTAGAAAGATCTCCAATAGACTGGGCAGAGCTTACTAGACTGGAGAGGAAAAGCTGAGCCTTTGCTACAGCTTCCTTCTGGCTCTGTAGAAAGTCCTTCACCACCCAGACACAGAAAAGTATGGCAGGGTCCTGCAGTTCTACACGTTTCACTTCAAAGAGTATACCTGTAGAAATAGGTGAGGAAGTTAAAATGGTAGAATGAAACTTGAGTGTGAATGAGACCACAGAAATTTTAGGACAAAATTCTGAGCTCTTGAAGTGAATTCCTCCATTATTCATTTGGGGAACACCTACTTAGTAAGGAAGGAATCAGAGGGACTGACAAAAGCACAGCTATTCTAGACATACCTGGCAGCTACCTCCATAGTTCCCACCCCCGGCAGAAACTTTTGCCAGTGTCCAGTTGTGATTATTAATTTCACATTGTTATTCTAAATTACATAAAAATGGGGATTTTTTACAACAAACCACAGAATCCAGCTGAAAGAGTGAATGACACACATCCCATTACACAATTTAGATACAAGTTTTACAATGGAGTTTGTATGCTCTGTTCAGAAGTTATCAGGTTCAAATCTTTCAATTGTGTTTTAAGAATATTTCTGACTATTCAGTCTGGATTAATTTCTTAGTAACTTTGTATTTTATACCACCTGCTTTTCCAATACCCTCTGAGTAGACTTAAATACCACTTTTTTTCTAGATGCTACAGCTTCTTCCTTCCTCTCTGCTGTGAGGTTCCAACCAGAATTGTCTGCCTTCTGCAAAAATGTGGGTGAAAAAGAGCATCCCGATAAGAGTTTTGGGAAGGGGAGAAATAAGTTTAACTTACTTAACTGTGAACCATCTCTGTGACAGCAATTCCCAGTGTAGCTGCCTTCCAGGATCTCCAAGGTCAAAGGAGCTGCCGGATTCAGCCCTCCTCCTTGTTTCACTGGGGTCGATGTTACTTTTTTCTCCATATTTTGCTGCCCATGCAAAAGACAGTCTTCTTCAGGACTACCTTTGTTTTTCAGTGGGTTTCTGTTGATGTTGTCCCCACCAGCCTCTGCAAGAATATCAGGCTTCTCAAGAAATGCTTTGGAGGGTTCTTCAGAGTTTTCTAAGTGACTTTGGGAGGCCAGCCACACAGACCCATCCTCTATGGCAACACCGTTCAACTGCTGCTTTTCTTGCCCAGTTGAAAAGGCACTGTTCTTCTGTCTTAGCGTATTGTCTACAGCTGAGTCCACTGCATTAGAGGAGGATACTCCTACAAGGGCTGCAGTAATACCTAAACAATCATGTGAATCCCTCTTGACTCCAACATTCAGACCCAGTACCTCAAGACCAGAGCAAATACAGTTCAGCTCAGCGTCTGATTCTTTAACATCTTCAGAGGCTGTAGCAACTCCTGGCGCAGAAGCATGGCAACCCATTTTATTTCCTGAGCAAACATTATGGGTACTATTTCCTTCATTTGCAAAGAAGGATGAAGCATCATTTAGCAGGCAATTTTCAGTGACAATGTGCTCAAGACTGGAATGTTTTGCATTACACATCAAGTTTGTTTTTGACAACTGCCCTGTAACCATGTGGCTTTGAAAGTCTCGTCTGCTGTCCAGCGTTGTCCCAGACCATGGCTCATCTATTGTTGGTGTTCCACATGAGTCACAAGTAACATCAGAAGGCAGCTTAATTGGGTCATAGGATGCAGTATCTAGATTGTGTTCTAGCCTAGAAGAAACAGGCAACCAGGCAACATTTACTAAAGAAGCTTGTCCCCAGGCATCACTGGAGTGCTGATACTCCAGCATTTCATATGGTAACCTATAGATCTGCTGACAATTTCCTTCCTTAAGGTCTTGCTAATGAGCTTGTAATTGGTTAGGCAAGATACTAGTCTCACTGGCATTTTGAGTCTCAGATGCACCAGATACTGCACTATCACTGCTTCGTACTGGAATCTTCATGTTCTGAACTAAATCCAACTATTCTGAATCAGATGATGTGGGGAGAGAGCCTTAGAGAGAGCATCTTTTGAGAATTATTTGATCCTGCAGTTCCCACCCTTCTGCACTGTTCCACTCCTCTGACTCTGTCAAGTCAGGTTTCACGGCAAGGCTCTCTATGGTGGGCTGACAGCCCATCAGCTGCGTTCACTGCAAGGATTCAAAGTTATTAGTGATATCATGATGACAAAGGAATGAGAAAACCATCATACTGTATACACTCTTCCATTACTATGGGCACTATTTAAAACCTACACCAATTGTCTTATTTTTAAGTTTAAAGGAAAGAGGCAGAAAGCTGTTGACATGGGTGTCCAAAATCCTAACAAATTCCACCTTGACCAAAGAAGAGCAGGTATACTCAAATGGCACTCTTTCCCTATGGATTACTTCCCTTTCTAGCTTGATTTCTAAATATATATCATAGATCATTTACCACAACAAAAAGCCAATACACGTGGCAGGATACTTCCAGCCTTGAGAACAGAAGAACTCTTGTCTGTCCAACAGAAGATGGATGTCCCCACCCATCAGTTTAACCATGGTTCACTGAAGCCCATAGGACAAGGTATTTTACAAACATTTCTATTAGTAAAAACACAGAGCAGAAAACCAATCCATGCAGCACAGCACTTAAAATCCAAGTATGATGCGAGAGACATAAACCCAGGGGAGCACAAGGAAACAATGAAACTATCAGTCTCTTTAAAAAGCAGCAAGAACTGCACTGTAATAGTCCATATTAAAAAGGATAGTAAATATTTTCTGACGGTTGGAATTGTTAATGTGAAAGGCTTAAAATTTTACTTAAGATAAACCATATAGTTATTTGTGCAGAATTTCTAATCTTGTAACAGGAAAAAGACCTGGAAAGGTACAATAAAAATGGCTGAACTTCAGTAATGCAGTACCCCATTTTAATGGATGACCTGACAGTTACACTGAACACCGGAAGTAATAACATTTAGAATTCATTCCAGGTAACCTGACTTCAGTGCAACACCAGCTGGTGGATACCATGGAAGGAGATAAACATCCACTGTTTCTGTTTTAGCAAAGATAGAGCCTAATTACCTTCCCTCGCCTGGGTGAAGCATTTGGTCCCTTGTAGAGATGGAACTCCTGTAACTTTACAGTTGTAGGTTGTACAGATCTAAACAAAAATCTAAGGTAGACAAACTTCAACCTGTCTTGCAAATAGTGCTCAGATTCTGAGAGCAAAGTGCAGAAGGCTCTTGTTACACCTTCCTACAGACATCACAGAGGTGAAGAAACAATTTTTACTGGCGATTGCCATGACAGCTCTTCATTTTTCAAAGTGAATATGCAGTCCATGAAATGCCTACCTATTAGAGGGTGTGCATGCCACTTCAGGAGGTGAGGGAGTAGAAAATAAACCGGTCCCATTCCTTTGTTTAGTCTCATCATGTATTGATTTGTCATCTTTTTGTCTTCTTTCCAATTTCAGCTCTTCATCTCTTGAAAGAAGCCTTGCTAAAGATGCAGCCAAGAAGCTGCTGTCTGCACCAAACAAGAAACAAAACTGTACCACCTTAACCTTTTATGTTTAGGCTTTGGAGACTACAAGTGATTAAAAACAATCCTGGAACTGCCTTGGTCTGTCTTATCCCTAAGGAATTAAGTAATAAAGACTGGATTAAGGCAAAGTGGTCAAAATATGAGCACTTCGCTCTGCCTTGGCCTGAGAAGTCATCACATGCAGGAATCTAAATGTTTCAGGGCTGCGAAAAATTGCCTTCGTATCAAAGCTCTTGGACAGGTATTAGCCTCCTGGGTTAGCAACTTGTATTGAAAGTCAGAGACCTAATAAAAGGCCAATGACCATTGGACAATGACATGGACTGAAAATAAAGGGATCATACAAAGAGCAGCAGCAAAAATGAAAAGCCCAAAATACACATAGACTCCCCATTCCAAACACTTAAAATGAAAAGGTTTAGACTGCTTTTATATAACTCACTGACATTGCAAGACAAAAGAGTACACAGTTTAAACGTGTTTAAGAGAAAGAGTAAGACAAGAACTTCTTTCCTTCCCCAGTGACAACAGATCAAGAGAAAAACACGAGTAAAACACGAGTTTATAAAATGAAGTAAACCAATTACTGCTAACAAGTTAACAAATCTAGATTCAAATCTAGAATAATCCTTCCATTTAGTAAAGGCTGAGTACCAACAATGCTTCCTCACTGAAGAACTGAATTACTCCTAGATTAGAGGCATCACTGTGAAGAATTACTTAATAAATTGTACAATGTCTACTAACTCTTCTTTGTTCAGGTAGTGTGCGTTGGTTTCAATGCAGTTGTGCATTTCTAAGCAAAGAAAAGAAAAAAAGGAAACATGATGACTCCCACCCCCTCCCAAAAAAAAACCCAAACAAACCCAGCAAAAAAGATCTCTTGTGATATGGATGAAAGTATGCAGTTGCTTGTGTTCTCTGTCTTGGGCAGAGCTAGCTGGAAAGACAGATTTGGAGACATGAGGCTTCCCTGCTTCTGTTTATTCCTGTTGTGTTCAGAGGAACACAACTTTAATAAATTCTTTGTAAATGCAGTGAACTGCATCAGCGGAATATGTGATGCGATGCCTCCTAACCTGCCTGAACACCACAGCAACATAACATCAATTAGGCAGCAACATGAGCCAGTTCAGAATAATATTAGAATTATCTCTTAAAATATTAGTCCTAAGTATCTACAGCTCTGCTGCAATATTGTCACAAAAGCTGTATTTTACACATCTTAAAATACTCAGAGATCCTAACAGGAGGGGGGAAAGGGAAGTGCTCATTAAGCACAAAGCATTCTCTTTTAACAGTGTAATTTCCTACTTAGGTATTCAGTTTCATCTTCTTAGCAACAAAGGAAGAAGCAGGTGAACAATTCTGTTTACCTTAGGTTATAGTGGAAACCCAATTTTAAAAACTGCATGGAGGTAGATTGCTTTTACAAAGCACATTCCCATGTTCATAGGCAAATCTCTCATCTCTATTCATTTTACCTTTTTTCCAGCAGCTAGAGACAGTTGTATGGCAGGCAGTAACATCTTCAGAGATGCACTCACTCTCTGTCCCCATGGAGTCATTAAGCGGAGGTAATAGCAAAGAACAGTCACTGCTTCTCTCCATGTTGTTATAGAAACTGGGGATCAGGAACGTAATGTTCTAAAACACAGAACAAAACCTTATAAAGCCAAGCTGACTCTCACAGGTTGGAGGCAACTAACAATCCATGTTTGTGGATCTGATTCTCATGAATAGGCAGGCAAAAGTGATCCACATGACTGATGCAGAACTTATACTCAAAATCCATACTAGCTCCTCAGTACTGCAATACTTAGCAATTACAGCAAGGGAATTTGCATATCATCCTACAACTCACTTGCTGAACACATGGAACACAGAGGTTTTGTGACTGACGGAAATGAGTCTGTAAAAACGATTTTACAATTCCAGTGGATATGCTGCCAGACACAGCAGTCTTTTGGGAGGGATTGAGACTCCTATCTTACCTTTCCCAAGAGTTCTTTGTTCTCATAGCCAAAGAGCATTAAAGCAAAACTGTCCTTGATGCCACAGATGGTTCCATCTGATTGGACAGTAATAAGACCACTGATGGTGGAGAAAACCACAACTGTAGCAGAGTAATGATAGTCTGTGAAAGAGCCTTCTTTTTCTGTCTGCGGAACACCATCTTTCTGCACTGCTGCTTGGTCCTCCTCCAGAAAGCTTACTTGCAGCTTTAAACTCAGAGGAAACATGTTACCTTCTCTGGATCGGCCTACAGCTCGCTGGATCCTGAGGTTCTAAATTAAAGCAAAAACAAACAAAACCCCAACCAACCAAACAAAAAAACCCCAACCAAAAAACCCCAACCAAACAGAAAACCTCTAATTAACCAAATGTTTTGCTTTTCAGTATTCATATAAAATTATGCAGGAAAGTTCTCAGGAAAAAGGAGCAGAAGAAAAACAAGCCAATCCTGTGAACATCAAAATGAATGAAGTCTGGTTTCCTAAGGATCTGGAATCCAGTGTTGAACTCCTGTATGAATATCCTGATAATCAAGACCAGTAAAGTCCACGCTGCAACTTTTCAACAAATGAGGCATTCATAAGGCCTCTTTCAACTATCTAGCTGCCTGTTTTCATGGCATTTGCAAGATCTGGGTATTCTTTAGACTTTCACTCCTCAGACAGACATGACTGAAACCAGCTAAAGAATTCAAAGGAATTTTAGGGAGCTGATAGAGACAGCATGGTTTCTTAAAAAGCCTGGAATGGGGAAAAGTGTCTTTCACCAGATTCCACAATGAGAGCTTGGGGCTTGGTCTCGCCCCTTGTTAGGAAATATTCAGACACCAGCCCCATAAATAAGCAGCATACCATTTTCCAGGGAGCTTATGCTTCTCTCTGAAAAGGCTTTCTTCTGTTGCTTGAGGAGGGAAAAGAGTGTACACCTATGTTCCAAATGGGAAGGGTATGGAAGAATGTGGTTGGTGCTTATACTATACCTTTGGGATTTTTTTGCCTAGAGGAGGGATCTGCACAGAAGGAATCAGGTCCTTTATGTGGAGCCCAACTACTTCTTCCAATGTTGGGTAGCCATGGAGATGGGCAAAAAGAAGGTCACACGATATAATTTCTCCCTTGGGAAGAAAATTTACAGGACTATTTTAATTTTAGGATTTTAGTCACAGTCCACTCAATCCTTTAACAACAGTTTCTGCAAATATCTAAGCAAATTGCAGGAAGTTTCACTCTGCAGCCTCTTTGTGGCTACAACTACCTCAGTAAAAGCAGACACAGCATCATGCAATACTTCTCCAATGTTACCATATAGAGAGCTTGTCCTTTGCTGTAGGGGAGAAGCAGAGGAGTCAAACGCTCCTCACAGAACAATTCCTCAGCAAGCTGATCCCTTCACAAGGGCATCCCTGCCCTGAATAACCAAACCCTGCCAAACCTTCACTGTTCAAGGCTAAGATGTCCCCAGGGACAGACAGTGTATTTTAATGTGACTTGTTGAATACATCAAGGTGAGCCGCGTGGAAGACATATGCACAGGTCCTGCGTGTGCAATGCCAGTTTCAGGCACTGCTATGTACACACTTCATGTTCACAAATAGTAACAAGCCTACTGGGTTTTAGACACCTTCTCTTTGCACATAAGCTCTAACAAACCGCTGTCGCCTTTGATAATTAGGAAAACACTCACATCAACCCTGAAGGAAACAGAAGCTGAAAGTCCTTCCACTGGTTCCAGCACAACCACACAACGCTGGTTGTCCTTGCTTCTTATTCGCCTCAGCCAGACCGAGACAGGGATCTTCTCTTTCAGACAGCCTATAACATCCACCTTTCCATAGGATTCAGACATGTAGTCATCATTTACTAAGACTGAGGTTACTTTGCAAGAATTTCAAATAAGAATAAGATATTGAGCCAAGATATCTCCCCATCATTGTTAGAAAAATATTGTCTCCTGATTATTTACTACTTTTTTATTGGAAGAAATGCAGCTTTAATACAGAGATGAAAAGTTTACAAATAATTCCCTGATCATACACAAAATGTTGCGGTTGCTTTTATATCTTCCCTACCATCATTTCCTTCAGCATAATAAGCATGCAAATCTAATACCTTCCATTCAAGAGAAGTGCCTTCCAGAGATGCCTTATTTAAGAGATGTCCCATGCTGCTAATGAATACTCCACATTAGTAACATAGTTCTTACTTTAAGCTGCAAAAATAGCAGTTTAGTTTCTTATGGGAGATTCTTCTCAAATCAGAAAATGTTTATTTATCTTATAACCTGCAGTGTTCATATCAAGCCTTTTATATTTTTCATACAATCTTCACAGAATGGGTTCATGAATTACACAGTGACTCCTATAAAGTACTTGGAATGGCTGTAGCTTAGAATTAGCGCCTTTATCAGACATATAATTTTAATTCTGGATTCCACTGAATCAGACTTATGGGTTTTTTTCCCCCATATCCAACTGAGGATTCAGGAAGATCAAGCTCTGAGATGCTGACAATTTCAGTAGAAAAATAACACACCAGGAAGAATATGAGCTCATTTTCCAAGTATTTTTCTAGTAACAGCTCACAACAGCAGCAAAAGAAAATAATTTTGAGACATTTCTTATGCAGCTCTCTTATAAACAACCCACTAGAGGCAAAATTCCACTCTTTTGCACCAACTCGGGTGTTTTAGCACAGACATTTCACATTGTTTGACTGACTTGTAGCTTTATAATATGCACAATGCAATTTAAGGTCTTTTTTAAAATATTTTAAAAGACCAGGCAGTTGGGAACTTTTCCCGAATAGGTTTTTCCATGTTAAGCAATTTTTTTTATTTTTTTTTTTAAATCTAATGTCCTTTAAGTTCTGATTTGGTCAAGTAATCTTGACTATTACATGTTGGCAGCTGCAAGGCTGTCACGGGTGCCTCTCAAACCATCTTTTGCCCTTTGAATTCCCACATCTTCAAACTTCTAAAGCAAACAGTCCTACAAATGACATAATTGCCAAATGCCCACAGAATTAAATATATCAGGAAATTATACTGAAAATGTCAGCCTGCCCGCCCACCCTCACCCCCCAAACCAAAGCCAACAAAAACACTGTATATGTTGGGGAGTATTTGCTTGAACATTTCACGTACCACAGTTCCTGAAAACACCGATGAACAATCATCAATTTCTATGTACTCCTCACCCACAGCTTCCCACACCTCTTGACTGGATTTGGATATCAAGCAGGACAGCTTTTGACCAATGAGTTCCTGACTACTGCACCCAAGCAGCTTGCAGGCTTTGTCATTAGCCACTAGGATCTAGAAAAGTGGGGAGAAAAACCCAAAATACCAAAACAAAACAAAGAATAAAAGTTGTAAGTTTTGTTAGAAGATCATCACCTCTTCAGGTTGTTGCTTTAATGTCTTGCAATATCCTTTCCTCTTGGTGGAAATTGAGTGGTTCTTTTAAATTCTGAAATCTTCAAAAACAATTCACTAAATCTTCTTGTTCTAAGACAACCCTTGCCCACGCACGTTTTTGGTTAAGAAGGTTTGAGACATTGCTTTCCTTTTAGCTTTCCTGCTTTCTTTCAACTGCTTACCCACTCCAGCCTCTTGTGTTGTTTAAATCATTATATCCACAGAGGCAAAAGTACAAAGTTGTATCTGCTGGCAAAGCCTGGGCAGACCACAAAGTTTTATCCATACCTGAAGGCTGTGGTAATCACACCAGTCATTGACATACTTAAGCCTGTGTTACAGACCAGGTCAGGATTAAATGCCTTTAAGATGGGTAAGTCTGAACTGTCAGTTCAAGCTAAAAATGGCACAGCTCTTCAAAGTTTTCAGTACTCATTTTTATATCCATGTTTACTTTTGGGACAGAAACAGAGAAATTCTCTCCCTCCCAATGCAAAAGGCGTATTTACTGGGTCAGATAAAGAGACCTTGTGCCACCACAAACCCATCCCAGGGTTGGCACTTAACAGGCAGAAGGCTTGAAGCACATTCTGCTTTTCCTTTCTTCCCTTATGCCACATCACAGCTGCACTCTTCTTTATTCCCTCTTCCTGTTTGAAAAAAGACTCAAGATATCCATGCTTCTGATACTGTCTTTTATGTTTTGCTAACTACAACCTGCAATGGAAACAAACACATTGTCAGTCTTCAGAAGACTAATGAGATTGAGCAGACTATAAAATGCCTTCAAGACGCTCTGATTGCCTGCAGATACACATAAGCATCACAGGCATTTTAACCTGTGTGATGTCATACAACCTACACCAGACATGGTCTGCTTAGTTTAGCAGTTGCTACTGCAAATACCTCTGTTGTGTTGGCATCCACAGTGAAGATGGCTTTGTTCAGATTTCGTGCAGCAGTTGGAAGGTGCTGGCTGGATTCTTCCACAGTGAGGGCATGCAAAAAGGAGCAAGAAGCAGAACTTCCAACAGAAGTGGAGGGAAAGGCAGACTCCCACTGAACCCACAAGTTACCAGTTTTGCTGGTACAAATGTTACGAGCTGCCAGTGAAGACAAACAGTAAGAGCTCCATTTCTCCCCTGTGAGAAGATAAAGATCAGCTATGTAGCTGTAACAGTCTACTACAGGAGTATTAGAGGAATGAATAAAAAAATTAGCTGTCAGCTGAAGCAAATGTCAAGTAATCCCCAAATATATGTGTCTAGATTTTTTTAAAGAAATTACCAGAAAATAAAAATCAATGAAACTAAAGAAAACAGAAACAATCCTAATAAAAGTATCTTTTTTGATTCACAGCCACTGGAACAATTAAACTCAGACCATAGGCTATAAAAAAATTGCCAACATCCGTAAGATTCAATCAGACTAGTTAACTTTTATTTTTCACTTAACAGAGATTAAACAGTTTCGAAATCTCTCAAGTTAAAATTGAAACTGTTATTAAATATAATTACAATACGTGTTCAAGCCCTTATTAAATACTGCATTAGTCACAAGCCAGTTAATTAACTGTTCACAAGACGTGACACTGAAATACCTGTGCCCACACTGATGTTTTCTGTTACACAATGCCAAATGATTCTACTAAAATTTTCAAAAGTTCTGCCTGTAAAAAACATTTCCCTGGGAAGCGGTTATCAGCAGCCAAATGCCATCACTCCAATCCCAAAACAGTAAGCAGCTTTGACAGTTTAGCAGTACTGGAAGAAGTGTTATGAACAACTCATCACAAGGAGATCTCTGCATTTATGCACCACATAGAGTACAAATATGATCACCATGATAAAATATGGAGACCCGTATCTGGATGCACTGTAAACCGCAAAGTTCTTTGCCTCCTAACAGCATCCAGTATAACAACATCTTTCTCCCTATTTGGAAATTTTTCATGTTTTAGATAGTAACACAAAGTGGCAGGATGGTCTGATGGCAGCCAATAATGGTTGCCCAGGGACAATTACAAGTGCAGAGCATCTATCCAGCAACCCATCCCCTGTAAAATGTCCCAGCCTGCAGTAATCTATGGCTCAGGTGCTTATTGAACAGTGCTTTCTGGCAGCTAGTTATTGCTATTGCCTCTAGGTTTGGGGGAGGGGAGGAGGAAGTTCTGAAATCATGTGAAACACGTCACCTTCACAGACAACTAGTGAATTCAATCTCAAAATACTGCACTCACCAGGCAGAGATGCTCTAAGCCGGCAGAGTTCGGAGAGCTGACTTTTCCTGCTCTTGCTGGCCAAGGGGTAGGATCTACTTAGCTTATCAGAGTCATTCAGGTTAGAAAGGACTAAGCCTACTGTTGAAGGCATAAGACTCCCTTCAGAGGGATTATGAGCATTGGCTGTCATGATCACACTCTAGTTGCCACGCCACACCTAGGGAGCCACCATCTGTAACAGAAACACAAGAAACAGTCAGCCTTACAGTCAGACACTAACACTCAGGACGCTGGCAGGTAACAATGCCTTCTAACCCAAAGCACAGCCCTGTAAGTTACGGCGAGACTGCCACACATTCTTGCGTGTCCCGATTAACGTTTAGTCTGTGTTGTTAACTCAAAAGTGACTCTATTGACTATTACCCTCCCAGGCCGTATAGGATACCTTGAGATCGACAGACCCCTCCACCATATTTCTGTAAGAGCTACCAAGCGCCCAGCCAGCACTCTCTCCATTCCCGCTCATTTTAAAAGCAAAAGCTTTGGTAATTTGGGAAGTAATTCCCAGTTTTGAGTCAGCAAGTGTGACACAGCTTCCCTCCCTCCCACCCACCCGGGCTGCCGCCCACCGCCCCGGGGTTGCAGCACGACCGCGACCACGGCTCCTCAGGGCGGGCACCACAAAACCGACAGCCACGAGGAAGTTGGGAGCGGGACTCAACGGCGACGTCGCCCAATAAGTGAAGGCAGTGAGAGGAGCGGCACGGAGGAGAGCCAATGGGACGCCAGCGCGGGAGGAGGCAAAACTGATCCGGCCTCAGGGAATTTGCGGCTCCCTCCGGCTTTTCCTTCCCTCGCCGCCGCCAAACGCGATGTCCCGCTTCCAGCCGCTGGCCCCAGGCAGCCTCGGCCGACCGACCTCCGGCTTCCCGCTCCAGGGGTGAAAGGCTGCAGGTGGAAGGCCCTCTGCAGGATGACAGCCATACTCCGAAGAGTTTGTGAGTGGAACAACGAGGCCGGGAGCAGCTCGTAACACCTCAGCCCCGAGGCGCTGGTGGGGAGGGAGCAGGTCCGCAGCCGCCGCTTTCCGCCCTGCCTGCAGGGAACTACAACTCCCAGAAGGCCGCGGTGCGCAGGGTCAGTACGCATGCGCGCGGATGAGAGTTGGCCACAGCGCTACCCCGCCCCCTCAGCCTCCCCCCTTCCCCCCTCGAGGTGATTGCCTGCAGTTCGTCTCCAGCCGTGGGCTCTGATTGGCTACGAGGACGGTTGAGGCGGTTTCCGGAAGGGGGCGGTGGGAGGAGAAGCAATATGGCGGCGGAGAGCGGAGAGGGACCACAGGAGATGATGGAGGGTGAGAGCTCGCCGGGAGCCGTCAGTGCCGTGGGGGTCGGGACGGCCCGGCCCCGCCGCTCGGTCGCTGCTGCGCGGCCGGGCGGCTGCAAGCTGTGTGCCGTGGGGCTCGTGGGCCTGCCGCTGTTGGGCAGCCCCTGGGTGACCACCCCGAGGGAGGCCGGCGCCCTGGCGGGCCGCCGGGGCGGTGGGTGGGTGGTTGTGTTACCGGGGCCGGTGGGGGTGTGTTACCGGGGGCATGGCCTGGGGCCTTCTCCCGCCCCAGGGGCTCAACGCGCGAGAGGTGGAAGAAGGGGGTTTGTGGAGATGACCGTGATGTAAAAAACCCCAGAGATAATAAGAAAGAAATCCCCTGGCACGGCGTTGCTTTTCCTCAGTCGCCTCATGAAACGAGAGCAAATACTGAGGAGGGGACTGAGAAGGAGCTTCAGGTCCCCAGGGCCAGGGTGGCCAGCAGAGTTGTGGCTGGGTAAACGGTGAAGGGATCTTGCAGTTTTTGCTGGGGAGACCGCTGCTTTTATCTGCAGGGATTTTTTTTTTTGATGCCTTCACTTCTTTGTGTCATTGGTACTATTGTACGTGATACTGATTTTTTTTTTTCTAAAAGCTTTTAAAATGTAATAGTTATAATTCCATCTCCGTAATCTTTGGAATTGCACTTCATTGATCTAAGAAATTTCCTTTTTCCTCCAGTCTTCTTCCCAGATTGTTGGTTTTAGGAAGATGTGATGGGAGGAAAAAGTGCATCCAAAATCAAAGTAGAAACAAGGGGTAAGAGGCCTTTTATTTAAGACTAAACCTTTCATTTAGTTAACTTAGGATTTCTACTAACTGCATAGTGGTATATGTGAGTCCTGTTTGCTGCTTCTTCCCACCAACCCACTGCTGAAGATACACTAATTCTGTTGTTATGTATTTTACGCAGTTGATAAGCGGATTGAATCAGAGGAGTCAGGAGACGAAGAAGGGAAGAAGCAGGCAGTTCGCTTAGTGACTGACCTCAGTCAGCAGAGCCTGAGAGATGAGCAGAATGGTGAGAACTCTGCAGGTACCTTGCTGACCGAAATGATTGCCTTAGGAAGTGTCGTCTTACCAGTGTGTACAGTAGCGTACGTGTGTCAGTCCTGTGTGTTTTCTGTGGCTACGTGATGGTTGTATCAATGTTAGTTAACAATGTGAATCTGCCTTAGAGTGATCTTCTTTAAAAAATAAATAAACGATAGTGTTGTTATGGCTAAAGTAAAGCTGCCATCTCTTAATGGAACCACTGATATTAGACCTTTGGTTTTTTCTTATTTGTGCATCCACGTTTCTCTCTGAAGTCTTTAATATCAAAATGTAAAACACCTTTATTCATACTTTTTTTTTTGTGGAAGGGCGCTAGAAATGTTCATTAGAAATAAACATAAACAGCTTTTCATAATTCTGCTTTAGCATATGTAGTTTTTTACCTAAGGAGTTGCCAGATTCCTTTGGAAGGCAAAGACAACCATTTCTAGATAGATTGAAGAAAGCTGTCCGTTTTTTTTTTAATTTAAGAATTCTGAGACATCTCAAAAATACATCTGTTTAAATTCTCTTGACTTTAAACTTTTGCTGCTGTTTTTACTGTTTGTGTTAGAACATTGGGTAGAAATGTTGACAGACTTTTTAAGCCTGTGTGTGTTTGATGGAAGGGTTTGCTTTTCAGTAACTTGCATAGCATTTGTCAGAGCAGATTAATTTCTGAAGACCCTCTATGGCAATATTATCTGGGCTTTTGGTGCTTGCTAATGATCTGAGATGTAATAGCATCCTTTTGACAGAGACGTTTGTGATGATTATTATTGGTCTGAAATAGAAATGAAATAATACAGCATTTTCCGTAGCAAATTTTAATCCTTTTTGACTGTGCATCTAGTGCAGATCCCTCCTAATCTTAACCTTGCCTATTAGAATTTTCAAAAGTCTTTCCTAAACTAGAAAATGACTGTGAGAATTGTAAATCTCATCTCCTAACTATAAATGAACTCTAGGAATAATTAATTGTTGGTGGTAAAGAAAACCCTTATAAGTTTATAAAAAAATGCTGCGGTGATGTCTGTAAAAGTGTAAGAGCACATTTCACAAATTGTATGTCCCAACCACTATATGATTGATACCACCATGTAGATCAGACAGTCACCATTTTCCTCTGCGTGCATGTAACACTGATTACATCAGCTGATGTAATTTAGCTGTGCATTTCACATTATATGTTGTTCCCTGGGAGTTATAGTATTTGAGAAAATATTTCAAGTGATATACTTTTATTCCAATGAAAGCAAGAAAAATGCATTCAGATTTGGTGGCTGAATTACATTGGATACAGTTTAATGTAATGACTGTATTGTTACTTCTTATTCCAAACTCTTAAGGTTCAGAAAGCTTCCAATAGGGCAGGAATTGAGCAGAGGAATAGTTTTGGAACATTTGAATTAGTTTCCCTGGCCAGCTTTGAGTTTCTCAGCTGAAAGGAAAATGAAGTTTTCCACATTTTTGCACAGAAGATCATAAATAGAAAGAGCTCAAGCAGCTGAAATTTCAAATTTATCATTTAGCTAATTCTGTGAGGAATAGCGCCTCTGTTTAGAAAGCTTATAACTTAGCTATTTATAATATTTTTTCATGCATATGCAGCTTAAAAGTCTAGTTGGGCTTTTAGTTGCTTTAAATGCTTGCGATACTGTGAACTTATATAACTCAGTAACTACTGTTCCGTACTGCGGAATTTGGGTTTTCTGAATGTCGTGTTATTTTTCCTACATCTGCAAAGCTGTGTAGCTTGCAGGCATGAGTTACACAAAAATTCACGTAAGAAACTTTACTGCCAGAGCAATGTTTTGGTTTTTGGTTGGTTTGTTTTTGTTTTTTTTCTCCCCTGAGGAACCTCCTGCATTAAAAATTGTGGACTAAAGTGCTGTTTGTACACTTACTGCATGCAAGTGAAATTGCAGTTCTGTTTGTAGAGTGATTGTAGGAGGGTCAGTTTAGGGTGTTTTGCATCCACTTGGTTCATAAATAATATGTTGGTTGACCATTGGTAGGACTGTAAACTTGCTAGAACCATTTTTGTGTCTCTTCTTTGAAAGAAAATGTACTTTAACGTTCTCATACCAATACTGATTTATCAGTGTTACAAGTATATACATCTCACTCAGAATGCTGTATGGAAGGTGTTTTATACATGGTACATAAACTTTGAGAGATGGCCTTATTACATAAACCCTAGTGCCTCTCTCTTCAGTTTTAAATTGGTTTTACAATACACATATCCTGTGTGATTTGGTTTTGTGTCTTCGGGCTTGTGTGTTTTTTTTTTTCCCCACACTGGCTCTATCAGGATTGCTCACTCAAAGCCACATGGCAAAAATAAAAGGAGCTACCATTTGACAGATCCCAGAACAGAGTATTTAACACATTGCCAAAACGAAATGTGTATAAATGGTCTGTAATGGGTGCTGTGATGAAACGTGTAATTTTATAAAGGAGTCTGCTAGCCAAACAAGTTGAAGGATTTTCTTACTTCAGTGTTTTTTAAGCTGAAGAATATTTCTTTTTCCTGACTGCATGACTGGCTTTACTGTTGGACAACTTTAAAGTCTCAAAAGGAGAAGTTCCTTCACCAGGAGCACTAACTTACTGCTAGTACAACTTAATACAAGGGAAATAGTTTGGGTTTTTAATATCTCAAATATTAAGTTTATAATATTATATTAATAATTAATTATTAATAGTATTATATTAATATATTAATATTATAATATTAATTGGGTTTTGATATCTCAAATAACTGTTGTTCCAAACTTGGGCTGTGTTCCTGTTTGCTGTAAATTCAGCTAGGGTGCTTCTTTGGCTTAGAGCACTTTGTCCTGGTAGCCTTTGCACCCTAGAAAGAGATGTAGCCTTGGTAGCAGGAGGGTAGGGTATCCCACTCCCCTGCTGAAGTGCATAGCTCCTTGATCTGGAAGAAAAATAAGAAAATTCAAGTGTTGCCTACTGCTAAAATGCTGACAGGCATATGAATGCATGTCAGTTTTGGTGACATTTCTATACTGTCATTCAATGTCACCAAGCCCACCAGCTCATTTTGCATCCCCAAAATATAATTTATGGTCCCTGCTAATTCATGCTATAAAGAATATCAGAAGGTGACGGGCAGAGGATTGCTTTTCAGTCTTAAGTTCAGTGAGTCGGTTCAGTTAGTGCTCTTTCCTGTTTGAATACCCAGGCAAGAGCAGTAGCCCTTATACAGCAAGGTAAATGATGGTGTGTGGAGCTATGAAAACCTTGGAGTTTGATTCCAGTATTAAAAATTGTAATGCTTGTACTGTTCATCCTTAAAATGCTAACCATCAGTAGGGAAAACGTGTTAAGCATAAAGGACATTTGGCATTTACAAGAAAGTTGTAACTGTGCTGGGCTATAAAAATAGTCATTAATTCTGGCTTAATGGAATGAGTTTGCATACAGTAATGCAGGAGTTAATGCAAAGCCTTTGGGTTTTGACTGGAATTAAAGTTACTTGGGTTTTTTGGTAGTCCATACAGAAGCTACACACATGAAGTGGAAAGGGGTTGAGTGTTGTATGTCTGTTTTGCAAAGTTGAATTAGACTTTCTTTGGAAATTGATGCAACCAGCACACTATCTTCAACAAATGGGAATCAGGCATGAATTATTCAGCATTAATTTATCCAGCATAATTCACTCCCTTTTGAGCTGTGATAGAAGCACAGCAAATGTTGGGCTGTCTTTCAGAGCTATAAAGGCATTTCCCAAGAAAATGTATGTGGGTGGTAAACGATGTTTTCTAGCATATTAGTGAGTTCAGTCAAACAAAAGAAGGGAGATCCATGTAGAAGTGTGTACATCATTGACATAAACTGGCAGTATTTATGAAACAAAAGCTGAAGGGTGGGTTTGCTGAGATGCTTGGTCATTCCTGGCACTATCACTAGACAGTTTAGATTCCTTCTCGGCAATCTTGTATTAGATTGTTGGAGGAGCATAGACACTTTGGATGGTGTATCTTCAGAGGGATGATGGCCCTAAGTGTAAAGAAAAGAAATCCTGCCCAGATCAGTTTCAAGCCAGCATTATTAAGTAGCCACGCAGGCAGGCTGGGGAGGGTGCTGTTCTTTCTGTCTTTTGCATCTAGGCCTGAAATGCTGTTGTTAAGAAAGCTTTTTTTTTTTTGCAACTGGCTGTCACAATGAAAGCCAAATAGGTGAACTGTCTTTTTTTAATGCAGCAGAGTATCTGAACTGTGCATCTCGTGTTTCTTCTGAGGAGGGTTTGTTCCCTTTGTCTCTCCAGATGTTAGCCATTGTTATCATGCCTCTCAGTTTATAATGTATTTGCTTCTCCTGCAGGAGAAGCAGAGATACCAGTGGACATGGAGACAATTAGCCTGGACCCAGAAGCTGAGGTAAAGGCAGATTTTTGTCCTTATGAGCTTTATACAGCACAAAGAAAAGGTAGGCAAAGGCGAGTATTGAAACCTGGTGAAAAGATCTAATTCTTCTGAAGCTGGTGGCTATCATGATCTTCCCCAGAATCGATTCAGAGCCTTTAGACTATAAGCAGAGGTGTTTTATTCTTGATGAGTAGCTGAAACGTTTTGTTAATAATTTAAAATTCTAAATTACGCATGGAGGCACTGAAAGTGGGGCTTTGCTGCAGCATTATTGATGGGCTATGAGCTTTTGTAAAAATATCTTTAATAAAGTGATTGCTGCTGTCAGACCCATGATTTGTGATAGGCACAGCTACTTAATCAGCCTTGTGCCTTGGTATCAGCAGCCTCAGGAGATGGAGAGTTGGAGAGTTTTTGAGCTTGGGTGGTGAAGTGCTCTATTTCTCTTTGACTGACCTGCAAAACTGGAACACCTGAGGCTGGACAGCACAGATGTGAAGTGCATTAGCTGATTGCCAGTGCAGAGTTAATGTTCACGGAACCACCAGATTACTGAACTATTGGTGGCTCCTGTTCATCTGAGGGCTGGAACTGGAAATAGCAAGGTGTGTTCCTGTTCAACCCTTAGCAAAGTGGGTAAGAGGATTTTCTGCAACACTTCATTCATGCTAGACAACGGAATTTGTCTGTCTCAGTAAATTCAGATTTTCCTGAAAAAGATTTCTAGTTTTGGTGAAACAGTGCTCAGACTCAGGAAAGGGCTGTTGCCTGTTTGCAGTTGACAGCCTCAGGCCATGTGCTTCACCTGTGGTGGTAAAGTCATGTGCCAAACCCAATTCTAACAAGCTCTTTGAAGGGAAGTTTTAATGAGCTACACATTTTAGAAGACTATAATTTTCCTTAGAACAAAGTACCAGGTTGGTCTTTGAAGAGTGTTTTGAAACAACTGCTGAATCCCTCCATTTCTCTTTCAGGATGTTGATTTGAATCACTTCCGAATTGGGAAGATTGAAGGATTTGAGGTGCTCAAGAAAGTGAAGGTAACAGTCCTAAGGAACAGAGAATGCCTCTTGTAACTGGAGAGTTTGCATATCTAACCTATAAGAGGACAGATACAGGAATCTCTTTGGTTAGATTCTAATGAGTTCACTTCATGTTTAACTGAGGGAGGGTAGTGTTACCCTCTTGTCAAGTAGTAATAAAAATCCTAGGGTTTTGCAGGTTGGTTTTGGAAGTGGATGAGAGACAACACATAGGGCTCATCCTAAGAGATACATTCTGTACTTGCACAGCAGGCTTAACATAGAATAATGTAGATTAGAACGGACCTCTGAAGGTCTTTAGTAAAACCCTGCTCAAAGCAGATCCAGTTAGAGCGTCTTGCTTAAGGCCCTTTCCAGTCAAGCTCTTGAGTATTTCCAAGGGTGGAGATTACATAGCCTCTCTGGGCTGCTGTTCTAGTGTCTGATCATCTTCATGGTAAAAAAATTTCCTTCTGTAGAGGTGGAATAAATTAAGAAAAGATTCTGTTTAAAAAAAAAAAACAACACAACAAAACAACCCAAAAGCCACAAACAACCAACAAGACCCAACAAGCTTAATGGGGGGAAAAAAACCCCCAAAACTTACTGTCTGTATACCAAAAGGCTGTTATTGATATCCATTTTCTTGTTTGTTTTTAAACTTTTCCCCAACTATTAGACTCTATGTCTCCGTCAGAATTTGATTAAGCGCATTGAGAACCTGCAGCAATTGCAGACCTTGCGGGAGCTGGATCTCTATGACAATCAAATCCGGAAGATTGAGAACTTGGAGTCTCTAGTGGAACTTGAGTGAGTCCAGGGGAATCACCAGGATTAGGCTGAGGGTGGTTTGCCACTCACTGAGCTACTCCTGCTGTCCTTATTCCAATATTTATGACCCAGGCCTTTCTCATGAATCATTTGTGTGCTCTATGAAGGATAATGTCTATTCTCCATTGGTATTTAACCTGTGCAGTAAACTAGTTTCATAATCCTGAAGCTCACCAGGGACAGTCAGCTGGAAATGACGTGTGCTGGCAGCGAGAATGATAGATGGTTGCAGCTTCTATGCAGGTGCAGAAGTGCTCAGGCACCCCTTGCTCTTGGCAGCGAGAGCTCCATATAACAGGTTTTTATTCCTGCAGAAAAACGACGAGATTTCAGGTGAGATTAGGGCTTTTTTTGGGGGGGTGTTATGGAAGGAGTAGTGCTCTTCCCTGTTTCTGGCACTTTGTGATCACTCTGGAGATACATTACAAACCTGTTCCCACTGGGGCAAGGAGGACTGACCTACTTCCCACAGTCATAACTGCTTCATGCTTATGGGAGCCCTTGGCATTGTCCTGTCAGAGGCAGATCTTGTAGGCACGTACTTTTCCCAAAGAATATGCAGTATTGAAGGTGGGCTTCCTCCCACAGTGGCAGCTCCCTGGCTGAGCAAAGTAATGGCTATCTGCTGCATGCAACAGTTTTCTTGTTCCACCACCCCACACCCCCTCCGCCCCGCCCCCCCCCCCCCCCCCCAAATATTTTGAAAGTTACATTCATTGTCATTTCTGATTAAAAAGAAATGACACTTATGACTTTAAGGCCTATCAAGGTGCTTGATCTCTGCAGATAGTGAGGTTCCCCACCAATTTACAAGTGCCTCTTCTAGGATCATCTGTGCCTGATGGACTGAAGAGACCTTTGTTTTGTTTTACCTCAGGATCCTGGACATCTCCTTTAACGTTCTGCGACATATTGAAGGACTAGATCAGCTTACCCAACTTAAAAAACTCTTCCTTGTCAACAACAAAATCAGCAAAATTGAGAATTTGAGCAACTTGCAGATGCTACAGATGTTAGAGTTGGGATCCAATCGAATTCGGGTAGGCTTGCTCTACAAGATGTTAGCTGCAGAGTGTTGAGCTCTTTGGCTTGGTATTGGCCTTTTCTGAAAGTGCACTTCATTGACTTTTAGTAGCAGTTTTATTCTTTTTATTGTTCCAGTCATTTAATGTGTAATTCTTATCGCTGTGCATGCAGGATCCTTTATGTATGTATGTAGTGCCTGGCTACTAAATTACTGTTTTGAATTTCTCTCTTTAATGAACTCATGCGTTCCCTGTATGTTCCCTTTTGCAGATGATGGTTTTGTCCTGATAGAGAGCCAAGCCTATCAAAACTAGCAATTACTGTATTCTCTTACCTTCCCAGAGGCTGGTGCTCTGTTGATTAAACCTATTGAATGCAAATTTAATTCTGGTTTGATTCGTATGTGTAATTGATAACCTGCTACGTTAGTCAGCCTCACTCAGGAAAAAGATTTTCTTGAGGCTTTGCTCTGAAATGCCTCAAAAACTGATACTGTACTGCTCATTACTTTTTTTAAATGGTGCAGTTTGTGACCTTTTCAACTTAGGTGATTTAAAATCTGTGCCACTTAAAGGGAAACAGTTCTGGGTAGTCTCTTCTGTCCTTAAGGTGCGCTTTGTTGCATTTTGCTCAGTTTGTAAGAGAACTGGTGAAACAGATAACACAAAAGGCTTGCAATGTGCAAAGTAAACTATTAATTTCTTAGGAGCTGTTTCTGTTATATGCACTTCAGAAAGTACTTGTAACGGATGAGTTCTAATCTGAAAATTGTCTAACCTGGCACTCCCCATTTACAATCTCCGAAAAATTACTTGTTAAGCTGAAAGATCAAATTAGGAAAATAACTGTTCTCTGTATTTCAAGTCTTGTGGAAGCACACTTCTCTTTCTAGAGAAGAAGGAAACTTCAGCTGTTACAAACAGCCTTTTATGGCAGAAATGTGTGCTGCTTTTATGAACTGGAAAAACTTCATTTTGCTCCTCAAACTAAACTGGACTGAATTCTTTTGCATCCAAAGAAATTTCTACTTCTAAAATGAAATTACGTAGGGGAATAAATCTAGAGTGTGAGAACATCAGCCAGATGAGATGAGTGATTAGGAACCTTAAGGTTTGCATAGGTTGGGGGAACATGGATCAGAGAGATGCACTTTCCTTTATTAAAAAATATAAGAGGCTAAGCACACTGATCCTTACATTTTAAAAGCTGGATTAGGCAAAACTACTGGATTCCATATCTAAGCATCATTACCTTGTGCAAAAAAAAAAATCTAGCTAGATTTCTGAATTGATACTTAAGTGGTCACCAATGTTGTCAAGCCAAGGAATATCTTTTAAACAATGAGGTTAGATGTATTTTACATATGTTTTCTCAAGTGTTGAGTCTGAGCATATTAACAAAACCAAACAACCAAAAACCCTGAAGTTATCACTGTATGGGTAACACAAGCTTCTTAAATTACTTTATTTTTAGCATTCTTTCTGTTCATCTGTTAATTCTATTCTGGCTTCTTCTAATTGCTTTACTGGAGTTAGTAACCTGTGCCTAGGCCAGACATGAAGAAATACATCTCATGTTATTTGGGGGCAGCTAGAACTCTTTTAATAGTTTTCTGTTGGTAAGGTGGCCTGGATATGTGCTGTACAGGTCAGCATGTCCTTAACTCTTTAGGGTAAAAGCCTATCTACTGCCTGTTCAGGCAGCATTCTTGGCTCTGGGGTGCCTGATACACTCATCCCCTGTGCATTAAAGCTTCTGCAGTAATGCTGTCTTAGGCATTTTGCTGCACACTCTAACCTTTCAGAGTGCCCTTACCCTGGAGTCTGTCATGACTTAGTAAGCACTTGTAGTTCTGTCCCTTGTATGAATGGTGGGGAAGCAGAACTTTATGCTTGAGCTGACGCATTTTCATACTTTTTTTCTAAAGTTGGACTGAGGCAACTATAAGGCAAGCACTTCTTTATTTGTTCCTTAGGTTTTTTTCTCCTCATATCCATCCATTTCATACTCTCACTTAAGTATGGATTTTTTATACCCTTCAGTAGCTTTTTTTTTTTCCCCCTGACTGTTTCTTCTCAGTATCAGTCACAAGTATTTCTTCCTCAGGGCTGGGGGAACTACCAATGAGCAACAAATCTATCATTTTCTTGCAAGGTCAAAATGGGGTTAAGTCCACAGGCTAGAAGGAGAGTGAGTCCGTATCTGAGCTGATAAACACCTTATGTTGAGTCTGTTGGCAATTGTGGGGTAGAGGTTGAAAAGTTTCTTTCCTTTCCAGAGCATATTTATAGTTCATAGTGTGTTTGTGTCAGTCTTCCACTTCCTTCCTTTATACATGCACATGTAAACGTGCACACACTCTTACATACAGAGCAATCAACGTAGTGCTAGGACTTGGGGGCCTGTCTCACCAGCACTACTAGTTAACAAAACTCTGCCAGGCAAGAAGGATGTGGAAAAAGCTGAGTTGTCACAAGGTACTTGTGACAGATACACAGCTGTGTGTGTATCTATATGCATATTACTGTTCTTCTGTGAGCTGAAGTCTGTTTTTAAAATTCATGTCTCTTCTAACAGCACCTTTTTTTTGATTAAAAGGCTTTCCCCTGCAAAAAAAACCATTACGTTTTCTTTCCTTCTGTTTACAGGAGCCTTTTCTAAGCCCACCTTTTTCTTCCTTTTCTTGCCCTTTCTTCTCTCTTCTGTTCATGCTTTCTGGTGCCCCTTCCTTTAAGGAAAGAATGGTTCTTGATGTCTCACAGAGATCCTTTTCCACCTGAAAGCTGAGCTCAGGACTTGGTATAGTGTGTATGTTCTGCCAGCAGCGTGAATATATAGCCAGTAGTTAAATATATTAACACATACACTCATGAGACAGTTAAATGTGCTTACAACAGAGAAACTGTTGTGCAGAGAAGCTAAAGAGCTTGCATCTGACTGTACTATGCAGTCATTTATGGTTAGGACTGAATTTGCAAATTGTGTTTTCCCACATTCTTTTTCCATTCACTGGTGACAGATTTTTCTTGCTACACAAATTAGTATCTCTTGGATACACCTCATGGCCCAAGGAATGCTGTTTTCAGTGCTCCCTGAGCCTTTTCATTCTCTGCTCTTGCTGCCTGGACAGTGGAGACAATAGCCAGGACAAAGCAACATGAGCCTTGCTGAAAAATCACTGAACAGTAATGCCATAAGCCAGCTGTTACATGGGCTGAGGTTCACTGTTCCTGCACAAAGTCCTGCACTCACTCTGTGTTTGGGTCACAAGGGAGGCCCTACCTGGTGCAAGCTTTGTGTTGTGGAACTGGCAGGCTTGTGTTTCTCAGGAGTGCAACTCCACGGGTCACAGATATAAAAGGCCAGCCACATCTACAGGCTGGAGTTTTCCATCACAGCAATAACACTGTATCCTTTGGTCATTTTGCAGGCAATTGAAAACATCGACACCCTGGCTAATCTTGACAGTCTGTTCCTTGGAAAGAATAAAATCACTAAGCTCCAGAACTTGGATGCGCTGACAAACTTGACTGTGCTCAGTATACAGGTATTGATTCTACTTCGTACTCCTAGGTTTTGAATGGCCTTGGTGATGTGAAGCACCTTGTAATTTATTATAAACTCTTCTGAATCAGCAGGTCTTCAGTGTTTGAGTCCAACTCCTGTACTGGAAGAAAGTGTGATAATCTCTGTGCTGTCTTTTCTTATCCTTTCATACTAAATGAGATTGACAGACACTGAAAAAAATATAAAACGCATGTTTGATTTTTATGGAAGAGAGATCAGGAAATGAATGTTATCCCCTATTTCCTTCCTGAAATACTTTTTTCTAATATATTATGATAAAATCAAATGAGTTACGGCAGGGAAGTTGTTATAATGGCAGTGGGCTTGGTGTTGCTACCCTATTCCTGAAGAGGGGAAAAAACATGAACAAACCTGTACTAAATGAAATCGGTCCTTAATGAGCGTATGGAAAGTTTCTTCCTTTTTCAAAGGTGGAATAAAAGGTACTCATTTCTGTCATTGAGTCTCCTCCTCATCCATATGACAATGCGAGTGCATTCTAATATCTCTTACAGCTGTTGGTAAGAAAGCCATACTCGCTACATGTTGTAGTACCTCTGTGCATCATTCTATAGGATGTACAGAATTAGGGACAGCAGAGTGTGTTTGGATTCAGGTGTTGTAACTTCCCTTCTGACCATTCAATTTAAAAAAAAAACTACAAAATTAATTCTATTAATGCATAGGCCTGTTGTTTTCAAAGACACCAAGTGGATAACTTTGAGGCTGCAACTTTTGATGGGAAGGTTGGAGTCTGATTCTTCTAAATGTAAAGGATTTGGCTCCCGTGGAACTTCCATTGGTGATACAGAGATCAAATGAGCTGAGCTCATGAGATCAATGTGGACCTAAGCAGCATGTTTCCCCTTCCTATCCATGCTCCAGAAAAATTCTTTTTCTCCAATACTTTCTTGAGTTTTCGTTTGTTTAGAGTGGACTTAAACTGCTGTTACACTTTCAGAATAACCGTCTGACCAAGATTGAAGGGCTGCAGAGTTTGGTGAATTTGCGTGAGTTGTACCTCAGCCACAATGGCATCGAAGTCATCGAGGGACTGGAGAACAATGTGAGCGGGCTCTTGCTAAATGCGTGACAGAATTGTTGACCTAAGCTGCTCCTGTTAGTGGCTGTTCCTTTCTGGAACGTTTTGTTCCTCAGCTTCCCCGGTTACAAGTACGGTCCTGAGTCTCTTGAAGAGACCACAAAGATACAAGTATTTGTTATGTTAAATTATCTTGCATGGGTAAAGCTCCTCCAGATCCTCAGGAGTAGAATTGTCTTCATAACCTGGGGAGGGGAAAAATAACACATGGTTAATGTAGCAGCCCGGCTGATCTTCAGCAATGGAAAGAGTGATGGCCAGAGCTGGCTGCCTCCGCTGCAGCCGTTCAGACAGCAGTTTGTAGATAACTTGAGTTCTTTTCAGTAGGGCAACTGGAGCTGGGAGTTGAGAGGCAAGCTGTGGCATGTGGCCTGCCTTTGTGTCAGTGTACATTTCTGGATAGGACTGATTTTGCAGCCTGTAGCGTTTTCATTTTCGCCCAACAGTGGATGGCATTGTCAGAGAGCAGAGACAATCTGGAACTTAGTAGGCTGTATGCAAGGCAGGAGAAAAACCCTTTTTCTAAAACTGTTGAGCTTCCTGCTACAAAAAGTTTGTTCAACTGTGCTGCTTGAGAGGACACTTATGATCTGATTTTTAACGGATTCTTCTTAATGTAGCATGAGGAAAGCTCACATTTTAGAAGCCCTTGGCTGGCAACTGCCAGCCAACCAGTAACTGCTTTCATTTTTGTCACATGGCTCCTGGGAGGTCAGTAACCCAGTGTTGTGGTTTAACGCCAGCCAGCAACTGAGCACCACACAGCTGCTGGCTCACTGCCCCGGTGGGATGGGGGAGAGAATTGGAAGAGTAGAAGTGAGAATGCTTCTGGGTTGAGATAAAAACAGTTTAATAATTGAAATAAAATATAATAATAGTAGTAGTAGTAATAATAATAAATTGTAATGAAAAGGAAAATAAGAGAGAGAAAAATAACCCAAGAAAGACGAGTGATGCAAATGAAAAACAATTGCTTACCACCAACTGATTGATGCCCAGCCTGTCCATGAGCAGTGCCTGCACCCCAGCCAGCTTTCCTCTAGTTTATATACTGAGCATGATGTCATGGTATGGAATATCACTTTGACCAGTTTGGGTCAGTGGTTGTGGCTGTGCCCCCTCCCAGCTTCTCGTGCACCCAGCAGAGCATGGGAAAGTGAAAGGTCCTTGACTAGTGTAAGCACTACTTAGCAACAACTAAAACATTGGTGTGTTATCAACATTATTCTCATCCTAAATCCAAAACACGGCACTATACCAGCTACTACAAAGAAACTTGACTCTTTCAGCTGAAACCAGGACACCAGCTTAATTAAAAACATCTTCCTTGCTATATTTAGGCAGTGAGAGTTCTTGTGCTGTGTGTAAGCGGCTGGCAATGATGTGTCTTTGCTTCTGACAGTTTCCAGCTCTGAGCCTGAAAAAAGTGGGACAGAGAGATGAAAGGAAATCCAGTCTAATACTTTTGTGTTTGCTTGTCTAGAACAAACTCACAATGCTGGACATTGCATCCAACAGAATCAAGAAGATTGAAAATATCAGTCACCTAACAGAGCTGCAGGAATTCTGGGTAAGTGCAGGCTGGAGCTGTTCCCTGAAATATCTGTACAACGGTGAAAGAAACCCTTCTGATGGGGAGCTGTGGGAGGGTGGTGCATGTACATGTCTCAGAGTAAACTTCCAGTGGCCAGCTTTAAGATCTTGACAGTCTGCATGGGTGGAGTATGATGATTTCCCCTGAGGAAAGAGCTGAGCTTAAATTTTTTGCAGGGCTTTGCTTAGTGATAACAAGCCTGTCTCTACCTAGGAAATAGGCCTTGCCTTCATGCTTGTCATGGTTATGAAACAGCCTTAGTGTGCCCTGTTTTTGCAGACCTCATCTTTCTTAAGTGAGCATGACAGTGTAATAGAAGCAGCTGATACTGTTTCACCACCACACCAGAGCACAGCACCTGTTTAAAGCAGAGTCAATATGTTTATGTCGTTATAGATATGAAGAAAATGAAGCCATCTTCTGGTTTACTTCTGTTCCTAGAAGTAGGAGATAACTGTTTAGGGTTGCTTCTCTTTCTTTGTGGCACCCAAAATAGATAAGCCCTTTGTCATTTGTAAGTCTGGTCAGGAAATATGCGGATATGCCCCCTCCTGAAATATCAGTACCCTGCCACGTTGGAGGGAGCTGTGTACAAATTGGCTCATGTTTGGGGGAAGAAGCAGTGAATGTTCATGAGCTGGTACATGCTTTAGCTCTTGTAGAGTTTCTGCATGTCAAGGCTGAGAATGAGTTTTGCTGCTTCGTGTCTGTCATTCAGAGTTCAGTTATTTAAGCTCTTGGGCAGAGGCTGAGATAAAAGGAGTGGAAAGCAGCTGCAAATGAAACCAAGCTAGAGTCTGGAATCAAGGCTTCTTGGATGACTTTCCTCATCTTACAGTGTGGCTTAGCGGACACAGTGGTATTTTCTGGCATGCCTATTATATAAGGAACTCATTTAAATAACGGGAGCTGAGAAGCGTGCTTGACATGACATCTTTTGGATGGTAAAAATGAGACGGACCTGTCGTGATCCTTTGCAATTTCCTCCAGTTTTCCTCTTTGCTGTGGCTCTGCTTGTAGAAGGCGGCATTGCACAGCTGTTTCCACTTGTTTTACAGAAGGTAAAGGGAAGATCCTAACCTCATTGGACAGCCTTTGCAAAAACATTAGTGTATTTAGAGAGCTCTTTGTCAAAGCAGAGCATTGTCCAAGATCTGTTTAGCTAAACTCAGAAAATACCCTACTGGCTTTTTTCCACTTTAACACTTTTTTTAAAAAAAAAAGTTATGTGCTTTTCGCTAAAGAGCCGGGCAGAATTTTCTTTGATATGAACAAGTGTTGAATCTACTAATTTATATTTTTTCCACTGACTGTAGAGTTGAAGCCAAAGTCCTTTAACACCTTAAGGAAGCAGAATTTCAAATCCCGGTTACTGTGGGAATCTTCTAACAGTTTCCCAGTACCTCAGCCAAGGGACTGAGACATCTGAAGGTCAAGTGATGTGGCTGAATTAATGGTGTGATGAGCTGTAGCAGAATGAAGGAGCTAGCAGATTTCTTCAGTCTTAGTCCAGGGTCTTAACTACAAAGCCATCTTCAGTTGGAACACTGGTAGTTCCAATGATGATGCAGTTTTCTTTCACCGAACTAGCTGGAGGGAGGCAACTGGAGAAAATAGAGCTGCTTATCTGCCACGCAGCAAACAGGGTGCACAAAATTTCCAGTTTACCCTGGGTGCCCGATGCAATGAAGAACAGTTGCTGAGGGGGGCCAGAGCCAATCCCCTGATCTTTAATTTTTTTTTTAAAGGTGGTATTGCTTTAGTAACTGCCTCTATCCAAAACCAAAGGGTGGCTGACGTCTCTAGGTTGGACAGCACGTGGCCACCTTGTACTCTTTGCTTCCTTGCCAGGCAGTTGAAGCGTTCATCCTCTTGCATGGGAATTCCTTTGCAGTGCCAGCTGTGAGGCAGCTCCCATGCTGGCAGGAGGAGAGCCCCAGTCAGAGAGCTTGGTGCTGTATCCAGAGTGTGGAAGCAGTTTTGTGGGGAAGTGATGTAAAGGGGAGAGGAAAATGTTGCTTTTTACATCATTTTGGGACCTTTTTTTAATGTTTCCTGGGAAGTCACGGAATCAAAGATAGATGTCACAGTGGAAGAAAATATTGACATAAAGATTTCCAATCCTTCAATGAACAGTGTATGGGCTGGGATACTGTATAAAGAGACTGTCTCGGTGTCTTGCTGGGTTTTTCCCAGCATACTCATTGGGACTGGATGTGCTGACAGAAGGGTGGAGCATTTGACCAGCAACCCAGGACAGCGTGGGAAGCTGGAGACGGTTAGTAAGGCCTGGAGTGTGAGACAGGGAAGCACATCTCAGGGGTGCCAGGGAAGAAGGATCATGTAGGCGCAGGGTCTTCTATGCATGTGAAGACTGTACAGCATTATCGCTACTGGGTAACAGTAATCCTCCTGAGCAGTGTCGGTGTGGCCGGGTTCCTGCTAACCTGGCTTGGCTTGGGAGTATCTGTTTGTGTGAGTGTGCTTATATGTGCTCTGCAGATGAACGATAATCTCATTGAGAGCTGGAGTGACCTGGATGAACTGAAAGGAGCGAAGAACTTGGAAACTGTATATCTGGAGCGAAACCCCTTGCAGAAGGATCCCCAGTACCGGCGCAAAATCATGCTGGCCCTCCCAACTGTCCGGCAGATTGATGCCACATTTGTTCGATTCTGAACCTCCTGCTGCCCCCTCTCTCCTGTCCTCCTTGCAGAAATGTCCCAACAGGGTTTTTTTATCCACTTACCACTCCCCAGGTCTTCAGTACACAGACACTCACAGAGCAAATGGTCAATAAAAAGCACTGAATGCCAGATCTTGTGTACAATGCACTCATTGTTTTTGAAATGTTGTTATTATTATTATTAAATCTTAACACAAGAGACTTCCTTGTGCTTGCATCTGTTATTTATGTAAGAGGTTTTGGCAGAAAGTGTTTGCCACAGGCTGAAGCCGCTTTAAGCCGTTTCCTGACTTTTGTTGACTCTGTGACACACCTTCAGGCAGATAACGTCCTTGCAAACATTGCTTTTCCAGATCCAGGCTCAGTGGTGGTCTGCAATAAGCGTGAGAAGACAGTGATTAGCATGGGGAGAAATCTGATAAAGATGCTCATCCAGGTTATGGGGTGTGAGTCAGTGATAAATATCAGCTAAATACTAGCCTTTCCATAGCAATTCTTATATTTTTTTTAAACATAGTTACAAGCTCATTAGAGGATTGAGGAGAAATAGCATGATGTATGAAATCTGGGGGGGGATGTATGTGCCTGAATGAGCCACTTCATGGACCTACTTGTGCTAGGTCTGCCACATTTAAATGTAGTGCTGTAGACCAAGGTGGGAACTAGAAAAAGGGTCAAAATGAGATGAGAGGGGCTGTGGATTCCACTTAAGGAAGTGATTCCACATCCCTTCTTGAATAGGGGAGAGCTGGATGTGGCCTGCAGCTCCTTGATGTTTGTATTGAACGTGCCCAGTGCCTCAAGTGAAGCTGACTCGGTGGATGTTCTGGGTTCTATTGAAAATGAGTGGACCTGCTCTAGGATGGAGCCATTGATTCCGTATGACTTCAAATATGTCCATTTTACAAATGCCAATAAGGCCTCTTGGTAGAAACTCATAATAAAGCCCTGGAATGCCACATGCTTGGACTGGGGTTTGGCAGCACAAATCTGGTGAGGAGTAAGACAGCCCTCTACAAGGGGCTCAGGCACACTTTGTACTGATGTGGAAGGAGACAGCAAAATTACTGTGGTGTGAAAGCTGCCGCTTGTTTCACTGCTGTACATCCATCTGCTGTTAAGTTATTTGATCTCTGCTGAGTGACAGCTGTCATCCGTGCCTGCTGATGCAGCCTTTATTTGTGATAGGAGTCCCTAAGGGCTCTTGTAAATACAGCCTCTTGCAGTATTTAAGAATTGGTCAGGACTGTTCTGTGGCCAATGTATTTAGTACTGTCTCAGCATTATCATTTGCTTGTTATTAATACTAAATTAATACAACTGATAGTAATATATTAACTACATTAATGCTACTGGTCAGCAAAGTAAGGGTTTGGTGGCGCTTTGTAACAGATGGTGTTTGCACACAGGAAATGATATGCATCATGTTCTGCTTCTGCTAAATACGGTGGTTTGGCATTGATGTACCTCCACACCCATGTTTGATCTGGGCAATTGAACTTCATACCTCCAGTGGCTGGAGGAACCTCCCTGGAAGGATGTGCCATCTGCTGCTGTGTTTTTCTAACAGTTTTGTCACCAGTCCCAGGGAACAACCGCTGCCCGGGCTGGGCTGGGGGGCGTTTCAGTGTTTGCTGGCCAGGAGAAGGGTTGAGTGAGCAGGTCTGCAGCTGGCGCAGGGGGGATATCTGTGCCTTTAGGGACTTTCTGTTCAGCAAACCCATGAGGTAATGTGGGAGACATTTCCAACATGGTCCGTAGCACTTGCAGAGGAACATAGAAAGGAAAAGTGTATTTTAAATAGGAAAGCTGTTCAAAAATAACGTAAATTTTGGCTGGTTTTTATGGAAGTGGATCCCTTCCTTCTGTTAGGGGTGGGACCAGAGTCATTAGTGACAGGGTGTTGGTGTTAGCCGACGTGCTGGTCACTGCACATCAGCTTCAAAGGTTTCAGTGAGCTACCACCCATTAGAGCTGTGTTGCATCCTGCTGCCCTGTCATAGAGAACTATAACAAGAAAAAAATGAGAGGGGTGTTCAAAAATTTGCTCTTGGTGGTACTTTGATTCATTCTGATTTGATGTGGATTTGAGTCTTTGAAAGACTGGGGTGAATCCCTTCTTATTCAGCAGAAGACAGGTAATATTAAGCAGGACAATGTGGCCCTGTGGAAGATTTTGGAGGCTCCCTGCATGGGCTGCATTGCTTTTGCTCGTCCAGCGCAGCTCTGTCACGGAGTGTGATGCCACAGAAGCTGCAGGAGGCGGTGGGGTGATGCTGGGCTGGGCCGGGGGGAGCTGCACCCCACCATGCCACCGAACTGGGGTGATTCACCTCATCCTGCCACAAGTGTGTGCGTTCAGTGGGATGAGTTGCTTTGAGCCCCCAACAGCTCTGCGAGCTTGCCCTGGCAACTGTAAAAGCAGCATCTTGGCTGCCATAGGGCCATCACTGCTGTACACCTACGCTGTCGCCTGGGCTGCTGCCTGGTGGTGTGCCCCTTGGTTGCACCTGGGAGGCAAACCAGAGCTGGGTTTTTCCTCTTCCCTCCCCAAAGTTGCAAAAACCAGCAGCAACTTCTCTTGTGGGTGTGACGTGAGCACAGTGCTTAAAGTTTCCCTGGTGCTCCCAAATCCTCATGCCTTGGCCAGGCACTGGACCCTCCAGGGTGCAGTGGGGGACCAGCTGCCCCTCACTGCCTCTCCATTGCTTGTTGCACATGTAGCGCCAAGCTCCACTGAACCCTGTTTGTTCATGGCCATAGGTCCCCACCTCCAGCACAAACAAAGGCAGGGCCTGCTCCAGGCTGCTCCCAGGAAGGTGCTTGCAAGCCCATTTTCCCCTACTCCTCCTTCCCTGGAGCTGTATCGTCTTACGCAGGGAGCCTGGTGTTGCCCAAGACGGGAAGCAGCCGTCAACCGCTGAGTTAGAGCAACGGGGTAGCACTTCCTACTGTCTCCCCGCCTGAGGAGTAGCAGGTGAAGAGTGGTGGTAGGGCGGGAGAACTCCTTTGCCCTGTGCTGTGCCAGTGCTTGGATCCTGTGCTGTGGGAGGAACAAGCAGGCAGAGGCCCTGACAGCAGGTATGGTAGAAAAGCTGCATGTTTAGGCTCCTGCCAGGGCTGGGATCTCACTGGGAGCTGCTGGAGCGGGGTGGGATGTGGCAGTCCTCTGTGCTGCCTTCTGGCTTCTCAGTCAGTGCCAGTCCTTGCTGCTGCTTCCCCTCATGCTCTCACCCCCCAACTCCAAAGCAGGACTCGGAGGTACCTGTTCCTTGGGCTGTCGTGGGAATCAGCTGAAGTTTTTATCACCATCCGCTGGGAGCGAGGACCATATACTGCTCCCAAAGGAGCTGGAGAGCTAGGTCTGGAGCCACTTGTTCAGTGGAGATGCATGCCCATGTGTTCCAGATGTCAGAAGGACTTCTGGGTGTGACGGAAGATTTTTAGCTTGTAGATCAGCCCAGAGCGTTTCAGGACACAGGTGTGTTTCCTCAAGGAGAATTTGCACTTGGCACATCACCCTAGCCCTCCCAACTAGTCTGACAGGCGAAGGTCACAGGACCCAAACCAAGCAAAATTCAGTGCTGACTAGCAACGCCTTTGACTTGGTAGGAGTTGCAAAGGGTATAAATGAAGCCAGAATTTGGGCCAAGGTGTGGAAGTTGAGAGGGGTTTGGCTGAAGGCAGCTAGGGGACTGAGGTGCTAGAAGGGAATTGGGTGGAGGTTGGCACCTGCACCTCTGCCCAACTCAGCAGGGCTCTACCCCTATTCCCAGGCACCTTCCTGGTTTTCCAGGCCCCCAGCATGTCCTCCCAGCATGACTGATGACATTCGCTGTCATTCCAGGCAGATCTTCATCTCTTGCTGACTGCCTCGTGCTGTTCAGCAGGTACCTGGTGGGTTGTCACAGTGTGGGTGCAGGGCCACCTTCCCAGGAGGGGCTTGGCCTTTTTGAGGAGCCCAGATGGGGACATTTTGGGTCATGCAACATTCAGAAACTCGGGCTCTTCATGGCACCTTTACACTTCTTCATGGACTGAGAACATTTTATTTCCCCACTAACCAGTCCTTACTGTAGGAGCAAGAGGCCCAGGCTGTTCCCATGACTTGCTTTGAGGAATGGGTTTCTAGTGCTTTTAGGTGCATTTAGCAGGTGTCTTCCTCCTGCTTCACTGATGCCCAGAAGAAGCTCTTGTATCACAAGAGCTCTGCTGGTGCAGGTTGTCCCTGGCTTCTGCAAAGGGGTGTTTTGCCCGCCTTGCTTTTGGCCAGGGGCATGTGGTGATTTGAGAAACTGAGGCTGCCTGGCGTTTCCTCTTTTACACCACCTGTCTTGAAATTAACGATGAAGAGCCACATCAATGTTTCAGAGGAGCAACCTGACGCCATAAGAAAGGCCATCTTCATTTCATCACTGTTTAGCAGCAAACTTGGAGCCACGGTGTAAAAGGCCATGGCTGTGGGCACATCATGTGATGGTGGTAATGAACTGGGCCAGCCCCATCATAAAGATCTGGAGAAATGGGAACGCATTTACCCTGCTCTGTTACTGACAGAGCTGTTTTCCCTGGCTGATGCATAGTCCTCCCCATTGGCACTGCTGCTGGTGTCTTTTATCCGGTGCCTTTGGAGTGCAATCACCAGGTAAGCTAAAACACAAACGTCTGACTTGAGGAGGACAAAACTGAACAAGCAGCTCTTGCCCCTGATCAGTAACGGTCTTCACAATAACAAAATATGTTAATGAATGAAACACAGGGGTTCCTGGGCTCCTTTTTTAGGTGAAAAAAGCCCCGGAGGAGAAGAACTTCCTTTCGCTGCATGCGTGATGTCCTCCCTGCCTAGCTGCCACTCATGCAGCTGTGATGCCCTCCTGGTCCCCCCACCTCTGCAGAAGGCATCTTGCTGGATTATTATTCAACTCCCATGTGTCTGAGCTGGTGTTAGCCATTGCATGAGGTTCCTGCCTCCTACCTCGGCTTCTCGAGGTGTTTCCAGTTCCAAAACTGACAGAGGTGGGGGAGCTCCATTTGCCACAGCTTTTGGACATTGAGTGCTTGGGCATGGACTGGACCCTCTTTTTGGGGTGGAAAGGGCATCCCTGGCTTCTCCATCATGGGATCACACATGCTGATGGACATGACTTTGAGTTGGGTCACCCTGTGGGGAGGGTGGTGGAAAGTCCTTCCTCACAGTGACAGAGCTGACTGTTGAGGAAAGATGTGGGGTGTGTGTGGTGTGGGTATTCCCCACTGTGTCTTTGGCCGAGGTGGTGGAGGAGAGGGACACTTGGAGGGAGCTTAGGTGGTGGTGTGAAGGGACGACACTGCACAAGACCGCTGACAACTTGTGTTTCCTTGTTTTCCACCTGGAAGCATTCCTGATGGTAGGCAGAGCAGGGTCGTAGGCCTCACCACACACGGGCAGGAGCTGAGGGGTTGGCAAAGAAGGGAGCGAGGCCAGCCACATGGCCATTGCTGGGGCTCTGGTGCTGCTGGGAGAGGTGGTGGGGCTGCGGGGTGGATGCAGTTGTGTGGGGCTCCTTCTCAGTACCAGGAGGAAGGGGCATGAAGGTTTACCATGCAGCAGAGGAGGACCATGGACGATCCCACCTGCAGCCTGGTGAGGCAGGACGGCAGAGGTGCTCACTACGGCAGTCTGAGTGAGGAGGCCATTGAAATCCCCCAGGTGGGTGGCTGCAGTCTGTCCCCTGGGCAGTCAAGCTGCCTGGGGAGTCACTGCTCTCATCGCTCCTTATGCCTTACTTCCAGCCCAGCGACACAGCCCTGGACCAGAAAAGCACAGCCAACGTTTTCAGTGATGGCTGTACAAGGATAGGTGAGGGAGAAAGGCTAGTCTTTCGGGTCGGTTCCTTTCTACCCTGGTTACGAGGCTGGGGCTGGATGGGCCTGCTGCATTGAGGAGGGTGGGGAAAGCTCCCAGGCTCTGTGGCTGGAGCTGGCAGCAGCAGGTCCTGCTGACTGCAGCTGGTCTGTACAGGGGTACAGAGGGCATCAGACCTCCTGCAAGCCCTTTCCTGCTCAGCTGCTTGAGCCTTTCTCTTCTGCAAGATGGCCACAGTCCTCAATTAATGTTAAAAGGGCTTTCTGCCTCCCATGCTAGAAACACCCAAGCGAGGTGACTGGCAGCCTCTTCCAGACCAAGCATGTCCTCTCCTTGACTTCTTGTTTTACTCACAAGCTGACACCCAGCCCCACAAGAGCACTGAGTCCTGCAAGAGAGGGAGGGACTGAGGTTCTGGGATCTGCTGTGCTTCCTGGTCATGGGGTGGGCACGAGCTCCCTTTCCTTGCTGCAGACTTTGTCCTGGTGTGGGAAACAGAACCCTGGGAGCTGAGCGGGCAGCAGGACAGCTGCAAGAATGGGGACGTGCCAAAGAGACCTGCCACCATCCACAGGACCTGGCGGAAGAAGTTTCTGGACAAGCTTCATGCTGCTGGGATCCGCATGGAAAAGGTACCCAGGGATCTGACCTCAAATTCCTACCCCGTTGTGATAACCGCAGCCTTGTCCTGTGAATTGGGCAGAGCATGGGTGCTACGCTCTGGGGACCCTTGCAGAGGAGGGGAGCCCAGGCTTGCAGGCAGCCAAGCTGGAGCATGGGGTGGGATGTGCTTGTGCTCCTCTCCCCTGAGTCAGCTCTGCCAGGCTGATCCACACCAGCATGGAGTCACTCCGGTGCCTCCTGCAGGGAACTGTACTGGTGCCAGCAGCTTCATCTCTGCTGGGGTCCCCTTCTCCCAACAGCACATGACCCGTGTGGAGAAGAAGGTGGTGCATTACCTGCTGCTAAGTGCACCCTGGAGCGTGCTCTGCTACTACGCCGAGGAGCTCCAGCTCCGTGTGCCGCTGCAGGTGAGGGCCTGTGGTGCCTGAGCTCTCCAAGGACAAGGGACGGTGCCCCCAGAACTGAGTACCCTACTCTAGGTGACAGGCTGGGGAGCTGCTTGCTGCAGGTCTCTGATGGGGTTTGCAGCCTCCTTGATTTCCCATGGACCCAGCAGTTCCCATTCACCAGTCTTGTCCCATGCATAGTTATGGGATCACACCTCGTTCCCCTTCTGAGTTACTCCTGCAGTGCTGCATCCCCTCTTTCGCTGGCCCTCGAAGAACAGGCTCCTGTGTTCGGCACAGTCTGGGCACTATTTCCTCCCAGTTTGGCTGCCATCTTGCTCCCACTCCTTTCTCCTGAGACATTTCCGCTGCCCATGCAGGCGCTCCCCAGACAGACCTCCAACTGGTCGGCCAGCGTGCTGCAGCAGCTGGGCATCCCCAACCTGATGGCCCAGGAGGTTCCCAACCTGCCGCTGGACTACTACACCTGTCCCTTCAAGGCCAACAAGCTGCGCTGGTGAGTGCCGCAGGAGGGACCATGTCAGGAGGTGGTCCCCAGCTGGCAGGCGTGGCAGGGATGGGGTGCTGCATCCCCCCAGTGAGCACCGGGCTCTGCCGAGCTGCTCCTCTGTGCTCTTCTAGGTTCCTGGGGAGTGATGAGCAGGACACCTTCTTCTCCACCACCCAGCGGCACCAAATTGTGAGCACCAGGACTGCTGTGGCCCCTCTTTCCTGGTCCCGGGTGGGCTGCAGGGTCTGAGAGAGAAGTGTTGTGAGCGGGTGTGTTGTCATGTGTTGTCATGGTCTCAAAGGTCCCAGACTGGATTGCTGTGTCCTAATAACTCCAGAGGGGATTAAAAGGCTTGGGTGAAAACCCTCCTCCTGCCATTCAGCATTGGGGAATCAGGCTTGGAGCTGGTAGCTGAAAAGCTGACTGGTGGTGGGGACCCCACTCCCTGTCACAGGGGATGGCTGCATCCCCCCTCACCCATCCTGGCATTGTCCTGGCAGCTCTACGAGATCCTGGCCACGACACAGTATGGACACTCCAGGGAGCGGGAGGTGGGCGTGGATCAGCTGCTGAATGAGAATGTCTTCACCGCCGCCTTCCCGCTGCACGAGGCAAGACACTGCTGTCCCCCAGGGAGCCACCCCACTGCCAGCCCCACACCCCCAGCCAGCCCCTCACCCATCCCCTACCTCTCCTTGCAGGGTCCCTACAAGCTCAGGCCGGAGGAGCTGGCTGCTGGCAGCCTCAGCCAGCGCCAAATCCTCTTCCAGTACTGGGCCAGCTGGGGGAAGTGGAACAAGTACCAGCCACTGGATCACATCCGCAAATACTTTGGGGAGAAGGTTGCTTTCTACTTTGCCTGGCTGGGTGAGTCATGCCTGCCCCAGAGCTCTCCCGGGGTAAGCGGCCGCTGGCAGCAGGCAGCAGCTCCTGGCTGCCCCGGGATGCAGATCAGCTCTGCCCCAGCATGCTCTCCATTTCAAGGGTGGTGGCACCATGAGCTGTGCCCCATGTGTCCTAGAAGGACCAGCCAGAGCCTGGCAGGTACTTTGCAGCCTTGGGTCTGTGCTTGTGTTCTCCAAACCCTGCACAGTTTTAGGCTGGTGCTATGCTGGGCTTGGGCAGGTGCTGTCCTTGGTGGTTGGAGGCCTGCAGGACTCATGCTTCGTGTTGCCACTGTCTCCAGGCTTCTACACAGGATGGCTCCTGCCTGCAGCAGTGGTGGGGATGGTGGTGTTCACTGCAGGCATTTTCCTGATGTTCAATGATGTACCTTCGTAAGTGCCTTGACCTCCCTGCTGGCCCCTTCTCTGGGACTGTGCTTCCTTCGTGCCCGGGGTGACAGGGAGGAGGGCAGGGTGGTGCCTGCACCCTAGTGGGCTGGCACTGGCTGGCTGCTGGGGCTTGGCCACAGCACTCAGTGCAAAAGTGCCAGTGAATGGGGAACAGTGGGAAAAGCCAAGGCCCAGCAGGCTGCTGGCTGCTCCTTCCTCGCCTGTAGTCAGGAGATCTGCACGAGCAAAGAGCAGTACTGGATGTGTCCCCTCTGCAAGACCTGTCCCTACTGGCAGCTCTCCAAAATATGCAGCATGTTCATGGTGAGGTCCTGGAGGGCAACTCAGGGCTGGGGTGGAGATGCCCATCCCAACTTTAGCCCATGTCATTCCAGTCCACCTCCCCACCTTGGTCCCTGCTGCCCCAGTTCTTCTCTCCCACCCATCTTCCCACCTCTTCCTCCCCAGCGAAGGCTCCCAGACGGCCCCTTCCACCTTCCCTCCCGTCCTGCCCCGCAGCTCAGGGACACTGAGGGCCCAGCACTTGCCATGGCAGTTGTGCAGAGAGCAGCCCCTGCTGCCCTGCCTGGTCTACTTCCCACCCCTCAGCCCCACTCTGCCCACAGGCAGGACGGCTCTTTGACCATGGTGGGACTGTCTTCTTCAGCATCTTCATGTCCCTGTGGGCCGTGCTGTTCCTGGAATTCTGGAAGCGGACCAATGCATCCCTGGCTCACCACTGGGACTGCTCTGAATTTGAGGACATTGAGGTGGGGTATGGCCCTCTGCAGTGCCTCCCAAAACAGCACGGACCAAAGCCACTGGGCACCCCTGACACCTTTCCCCTGCTTTCTCAGGAGCGGCCACGGCCCCAGTTTACGGCCATGGCTCCCATGACGATAATAAACCCTATAACAGGGGTGGAGGAGCCATATTTCCCCAAGCGCAGCCGCCTCCACCGGATTTTGGCTGGTTCCATGGTCATTATAATGATGGTAAGATTGTGGGGACTGGAGCAGCATCTGCCCAGTGTCTGTCCCAGAGCAGCGGGACATGGTGGGACAAGATTAGTTTAGGTAAGAACATGTGTTAAGCTGGGGATGAACACGTACGTCCCTGGCCTGTGGTGGAACCTGTGGCTCTCCACCAGCTCAGCCCACATCCCACTGTGCCCAGGCTCAGCTGCCTGCCCCAGAGCTCCCCTGGGACCTGTAATGCCCTGGGCCAACAATGGAGTGCTCCTTCTCATGCCCCATGCGCTGTGTTTGTAGATTGCCGTGGTGGTGATGTTCGTGGTCTCCATTATCCTCTACCGGGCAGTGGTCGCCATCCTGCTCTCCAACTCGGGGTACTTCTGGTTTGTGGCTTCGGTAAGAGGTGGCCAGAGCCACTCCTGGACCTGCTTCACTTGCTGGCCTTGCTTGCCACCCTCCGTGCTCTGCCTATTGCTTGTCCCTGTAGGCATCCCGCATCGCCAGCATCACCGGCTCGGTGGTGAACCTTATCTTCATCCTCATCCTCTCCAAGATCTATATTTCCCTGGCTCATTTTCTCACCAAGTGGGGTAAGCTGGCGAGGGTCCTGCATGCCGGATGGTGATGGGAGGGAGTGGTCAGTAAGGTCAGAGCACCAAATCCAGAGAGCTTGCTGCTGGGCTGCAAGCTCTGTCCACAGCCCCAGAGGGAAGTCTGGCAGACACTCAGGAGGATGATGGCTTATGGAAGAGAGGATTGCTGGGAAAATAAGATCTTCAGTGAAAAGTGTTTTGGTAGCAGAAAAAAAAGAAGCGTAGTGCTTAACTTCTGCTTGAGCTTTTCTGGAGGTTTTTGATTAAAATATTCAAGCTGACTTTTGAAGTCTTGGGGAGAAAAGCACATAGGATGTTTTTGTTGTATTTAATGAGACACGAAGCCTGTTTTTACTGACTGAAGGAAGCTTGTTTTTTGGTGCAAAGCAAACAAGCGTCTCCAGGCTCTGGATGAGCAGTAATGTGCCTTCATGGGTACCACAGCAGGTTTGGGGATCCTGGGCTGCCAGGGGTTGGTTAGAGTTGAGCGATGTAATCCAATGATGTGGAAGAGCATCCTGGAGCAGAGTAGGGCCACGTCCCTGTGCTTCCCCCTGGCAGAGATGCACCGCACCCAGACCAAATACGAGGATGCCTTCACCTTCAAAGTGTTCGTCTTCCAGTTTGTCACCTTCTACTCATCTCCCATTTACATCGCCTTCTTCAAGGGCAAGTAAGGCCTTTGGGGGAGCAGGTGTTTTCCCCATCCCCTGCAGCCCCTGCGGCCTCTGGGCTTTGCGGCTGGGTAGTGCTGCTGCCATCATTGGCAAGGACTACTGCGGGGAGGGGGTGGGGTCCCACCAGAGAGCAGGAGCCCTCACAGGGCCATGGGATGCCTGGGAATGAGGTCAGTGCCAGCCTGCTGTGGGCTAACTGGTGCAGCTGGTCCCGGTCTGGGTCTGGAGGATCCTCTCCATCAGAGGCACCCACCACCAGCCATTTTGTCCCCCTTGGCAAGGGAGAAGAGGGCTCTGGGTGGACCAGAAAAAGCCCTTCCTTCCCTGGGGCCGCTCTGGACACATCCCTGGGCTCAGCACCTGGGGTCCCTGCTCATGGTTCTGCTATGGCTCCTGCAGGTTCGTTGGCTACCCTGGGCACTACCTGAGCTTTCTGGGGGTCCGCAACGAGGAGGTGAGTGCCGGGTGGGAGAGACACTGTGCATGCTGCCCCAGCCAGTGCATGCTGCAGGGATGCCTTCCCAAGCTTGGGGTCCTCCCCATCCCTGTGTGATGGACCTGGCAGACTGAGGGTCCCTCCCTCCTCACAGTGCAGCCCAGGTGGGTGCTTCATCGAGCTGGCTCAGGAGCTGCTGGTCATCATGGTGGGGAAGCAGATCATCAACAATGTGCAGGAGCTGGCTATCCCGTGAGTATGCCATGGCTCACCAGGGCCATCGTGGGACCCTAAGCCTGCGCAGTGAGGGGGCTTCAGGGCTCCGCCAAGGGGGCATTGAGCAGCGCTGGCTGGCTGCAGCGGGGGACATGGCCCCTCTCATCTCCCCAGAAAGCTGAAGTGCTGGTGGCACAAGCACAAGCTCCTCTCCACCAAGAAGGCAGGTGAGGAGGGGGAGTCGGTCCTGGTGGAGCAGGCGCCCTGGGTGATGGACCATCAGCTGCTGGTGTTCGAGGGGCTGTTCAACGAGTACCTGGAGATGGGTAGGGACTGGCCTTGGGGTGGGGAGGGATGAAGCACTAGGAGAGAGAAAACCAGTGGGGAGAGGCAGGAGCTGCAGGAGCTGCCTGGAGGAAGGGACCAGCTGCAGGAGGTTTTGCCCTGAGCATCCCACGGGTGCTGGAGGGAGGAGGGTTTCCCTGCTCCCTGTGGGATAGGGCTGGGTGATACTGCAGCTACCACTGCTGTCTCTCAGCCTGTCCCTCCCTGCTCCTCCACCTCTTCCTCCCAGTCCTGCAGTTTGGCTTCATCACCATCTTTGTGGCAGCCTGCCCCCTGGCACCCCTCTTTGCCCTGCTCAACAACTGGGTGGAGATACGCCTGGATGCTCACAAGTTCGTCTGTGACTACCGGCGGCCCGTGGCCGAGCGGGCGGAGGGCATCAGTATCTGGTTCTCCATCCTGGAGGCCATCAGTCACCTGGCCATCATCAGCAACGTACGCTGGGCAGGCAGGCGGGTAGTGAGGGGGCTGGAAGCAGCGTTGGGGAATTAGAGGGGAAAGTTTATTTGGCTGCTGCAGAATGGTGAGTGACAAGAGGAGCTGCTGTGTCTGGGTGGGTCCACCTTTGCAGAAGGCCCAGCTCCAGCCATGGGAGGTGGGAAGCTGTCACCCTCTGGGGCGTGCAGCCTTGCTTGGGTTTAACCGAGGACTGAAAGCAGGACACAGCACCATGAGCAGTGAGCTGCTAAGACTGAGCAGTGTTTGTGTCTGGTTTGTCAGGCTGAGGGCAAGGAGAGGCAGAAAGCCACCTCAGGAGCACAGGGTTTGGAGGAAGGCCTGCCAGCGGGGTTGGGGCATCCCCTGGCTGCGGGACCTCCTGCAGCACATCCCTCTGCTCCCAGGCCTTCCTCATCGCCTTCACCTCTGATTTCCTGCCCCGCATGTACTATGAGTACATCCATGACAGCAGCCTGCATGGCTATGTGAACTTCACCTTGGCGTACGCACCACGGAGCTTTGTCCTGCAGAGCAACACCACGTGCAGGTGAGAGCCCCCCTCCTGCCCCGTCTGGCTCCTTTCCTCATTTGCTTAGGCTTGGATTTGCTTTTCTCTGCCACCACCACAGCAAATGTTTGTTTAGCACAGCAGCCTTTACCCAGGTCCAGGTTGTCCTCAGGTCCCCAGATCCCCAGGGCCCTTGCTCATCCCAGGGCTGAGCATGTGCTGAATGTGCCTGTGTGGGGGGTTATGCAGGGGATTGTTTGTCTGGCCTGGCCTGACCTGGGACTGAAGCAAAAGCTCCCCAGTTGTGGAGGAAGGCACTTTTGAAAAGGAGAAGGTCCCCTGGGGCCAGACTACCTGCAGCTGCCTGGGTCCCAGCTGAGGCTGGCCAAGGGCTGGTTTTGCTGCCCTGTAGTGTGCTGGGAGCTGTGGTCAGAATGCTCCTGCAGCAATGCCCAATGGTGATGCCCGCCATGAAGCAGAGGCAGTAACAGCTGCACTTTGCTCCCCACAGATACAGAGCGTTTAGGGACCGGGACGGCAACTTGACCTTGACTTACTGGCAGCTGCTGGCCATACGCTTGGGCTTCATCATCATGTTCGAGGTACCAGGTGCCAAGCCCTGTGGGTTGGCCCAGAGCACAGTGCTGGGGCAGGGGGTGAGGACCTGCCATCTTGGCCAACCTGCGTGTCCCTGCTCACTTCCAGCACGTGGTTTTCTTTATCGGACGTGTGATTGCGTGGCTGGTACCTGACATTCCTGAGGCCGTGGAGGTCAAGGTGAAGCGTGAACGGTACCTGGCCAAGGAGGCCCTGGCTGAGAACAAGGTGGGCTGCAGCAGTTCTTCTGCCTCCTTCTTTAAAGCCTTTTTTGTTTTAAATGTAGCAGAGGCACAGGCAGCTCCTCCTAGTGCAAACACCGGCTCCCTTTTTCTGCGGTTCAGGTCCTTTTGGAGAGACGGGAGACAAGAAGCAAGGCCAGTGTCATGGATTCAGCTGCTGGCAGGGACTGGGAAACCGAGCAGTTTGTCAGCAGCTGAGCACCGCAGTGTGACTCGAGGCCCGTGGCCGAGAGTGAAGGGCTGCTTACTGGCTCCTCCTTGCACCAGCCTGGAGCCACAGGGCAGCCGGGGTGCCTTCCCTGCCCAGCTGGCACACTGGCATTTGGGGATGCTAAATGCGTGGCAGGACACAGCTGGCTCTGGGTGTTTGCCCAAGCTTGTTGTCATTACCACAAGGTAACACCACCACTGTATAAATGACCTGGCACAGGGTGAATTAAAGGAAGCTGGCCACACCACGTTCTTGGGCTGGGTTCAGCTAGTGCAGGGCAGTGCCTACCCACAGTAGCTGCACAGCTGGTCAGTGCAACTGCAGCTCCGGTTGCCGCTTGGGGTGAGTGAAGGCAGGGCTACAGCCTCCTGCACTGGCTCTCACTTCTGCCTCCACCCGTGCTGGATATAGCCACGGCTGGAGGGTTTGCCTGCCAGCACTAGCAGGTACAGTGAGAACAGCTGAGCTGCTGCTGGGATGGGGAAAGCTATGGAGACACTGGTGAACGTGAGGCACACTGCAACACTCTGACATGGCAGACCCTGAGCCAAGCTTCACCCGTTGGAGAGCAGCAGCTTGGTCCCAGCCAGTACATGCTGCGCAGCAGTGCCAGTTGCAGAAGGTAGACAAGAAGCCCTGGTTATGGAGGTGAGCAAGAAGGACCATTGCTGGTGCCTCCCTCTCCTCCCCTATACTGGCAGTGCCCCTGGCCCCACCTCCCTGGGTGCAAACAGACCGATGCCTCCCCATGAGGAGGGCGCAGCCTTCACTACTGCCCAGTGCTGCTCTTGCCTCCTCCCTCGACCCAGCTGCCTGCTGTGCGAGTCCCACCTCAGTGAGGGTATCACCGCAGCAGAGTCTCAGGCATGCAGCTCCTCAAACTGGGCTAAACCCAGCCAAGCAAGGGCTGCCTGGGATCTCAACCCACTAGTAGAAATAATCTCCATGACACTCCAAGCTGTTTCAGGTTTTATTTTAGAATTTATAAAATTCCAGTGTCATCCATACTCATGAGCCTTTTTACATGTTTGCATATAGTCTCCAAATTCCAAAGTTAAGGCCAAGGGATCATTGCTATGGAAACGTACAATATGGAAGACGTCAAAGAGAGGAAATGGACACATGCCACAGTCTGCTGCGGAAGGAGGGTGGTGGAGGGACAGTACTAGGTACAATCACTTCATGACCTTCTTTAGAGTGGAGGGTTGGGCTATGGGGCACAAGCCCAGATGGTGGTGCCCCAAATGTAACTCAAGCCTAGCTGTGCAAGTGGTGAGGGCACAGGGGGGCATAAAGAGGAAGAGGGGTGCAATAGGCTTGGTGACATAGGACAGACCTAAGCTACAGCGGTAATAATAATTTTCTGACAGACACAGATGCGAGGGTGTCACCCTAGTTCTGTCTGACCCACCCTGTCTCCTGTGCTAGAGGCAAGGCCACCCTGTCCTTCACGGGCAGACAGGTGCCCTGCAACAGGCCATGGTCAGCTTCAGTCATTTCTCAAACTTAAGGAGAGCACTGTGAGGTTTTGGTCAATTTCTGCATAGCAGCCTCTTCCAAGAAGAGCTGGCATGGGAAGAAGCGTTGACATGTCAGGCCTGCTGGACAGAGGGAAAGGCAAGAATGCTGGGCTCAGCTTGCCAGAGTTTTGGGCCTTTGCTCCGTAAGCAGCACTAGAGAGGAGAGGCTACGGACTCCTGCTTGTCCAAGAGCTGAAGCAGCTGGGACAGAGGAATGGCTCAGACTACCACCTCTGTAGGACTAAGGCAGGGGAAGGAGGGAACACAGAAACCCCATGCTTCCTGCCTCCCTCCACAAAGATGTGGTTTTCCTCTTATGGGCTGGAGGAGCTTGGACACAGCCCCCTTCAAGCAAGCCATGGCAGGGCCTAGGCACAAGTGGCCCAGAGTACAGAGCATGGATCACCCTCTACTGCCCATACGATGGAGGCCTCGGGGAGGGGTCAATGCACCATGCCATCCATCCCCCAGTGCCACCGAGAGCAAAAGCCTGGCTCACGACTTCTGCAGCCAAGGGCTGCAGCAAGGCTGCACCTACGGCCCTGGGGCCAAGCCCTGTTTCAGCTCAGCAAGCAGTCCTACAGTTCTCTCTGATTCACAGCCTGCCTCATCGTCACTGCACTCAGCTTCCCTCCAGAGGAGCTCCCAAAGCCACTCGGAGACAAAAGGCTCCTCTTGCTTCTCCTCCACACTTCTGCTCTGGGTGCCAGGGCAAGAGCTGTTTACCCCCTTAAACTGAGAGGCCACCATCATACTGACTTTTGAGGTAGAAAGAAGGCAATAGTAATAGGTGTCCCTACTGCTCGTGCCTAGATGCTGCAGTGCTAGCAGAGAACTACAGCTTCTCAAGGCTGTGCTTCCCACCAGCTTCTCCTGGGCCATGCCACTGCAGCAATCTTGGCTGACCCAAATCTGTCCCATCCAGTGATATTGTCATGTGCTGGCTCGCCTGCTCACACTGTCGGCTGTTGGGAAGGGTGCGTGAGGGAAGGTGGGGCACCAGGAGTGGGGTCTGTCGTCGTGCACTGGAAGACTCATCAAGCGTGCAGGCTGGGGCTGTGCTTGTTGTGGCGCAGGGGCACACTTGCTGCGAGCTGCACTCAGAGGTGTTTACCTGACCAGGGTAGCCGTACATTGTTCTGGTCCCTTCCATCTCTGCTGCCTCTACAGCCTATTGAAGGTTTTGTTCCTTTAAAAAGCAAGTTTCTGACCTTTTAGATTATTTTAAGCTCTCCCCACAGTCAGCTATCAGCATTAAATGGATTTTTGGCAGTTAAAAGGAAAAAAGTTGATTGCACTCTACAAAGGTAAGGTAAGGCCTGGGATAAACACAAAGGAAAGAGGGCAAACGTTTTGGCTTTAGAAAGTCAAGGAAATTTATTTCCTGAGGTCATGAGACAGGAAGTAGATTCCTAGCCACAGTAAAGGAGGTCTCCTAATGAAGGCGAGAATGCCTAGTAAGACATGCTCAAGAGAGCAAATTGCTCTGCTAGCGCTTGGGAAGCTGCAAATCTTAGCCACTTTGAGTCAATTATGAAGTTTCTAACAAAAACACACACATTTAGTGTTTGAATTCTGAGTGGAAGTCTTGTTCCAAAGGAGGAAAGAATATCCATCAAGAGATGAGGGTGGATCCTAGCCACGGTGACAGCTGAGGGGAGCAGGATGGGGTCTAGCACTCCAGACACCATTAGGAGACCTCTTGGGGCAATTGACTTATGCTCCAGCCGCTGGGTCAGATTTCAGAAAGGAAGTATTTGTGGCAGGTTAGTGTCAGGTCAGCGGGCTGGAGGAGATGTTTCTGCTTCCAGGTCGTTATCGTTTGGGTCCCCAGGGAAGAGTCTTGGGGGCCACTTGAGCCCCAAAGCTGGGGAAGTCTTCAGAACTGCTCATATCAGGGGCCTAGAGCAAACAAAAAGGGAACAAGTTAAGTTCCTGCCCTGCTATGAACCTGCGTGGTGTGCCCCTGAGCTAAGCAGCATCTCTGATGTCCCATGAGCAGATAGAATGGGTGGGGGCCGAAAAGGATTGCTATATCCTTAGGACTACCCAGGGTGGACAATTGAGCCATCTAGAGATGACATTTAGGAGGGTGCAGGTAGGAGCAAATGGCAGGTGGATCAAGGGCTCTGAGGGCCAATCTCAGTAACTTGGTCACTGGATGGGGTCAGCCCAGTCCTGCAGCAGCGCCAGGGCAGCTGAGGACAGAGCTGTCACATGTCCCAGCTCACTGCTCCCAGCCAAAACATAGCTGCAAACATTGAGCCGGTTCTGTGCTGCAGCAGCAGAGTCAGAAGTCCCGGGGCCCCATCCCTTACCCTAAGAACAACACAACCTGGCAGGGCACTTTCTAGTTAGGGTCCCCCGTTCCCCAACAGCAGGGGAGTCAGTGTGGGCAAGATGTTTGGAAGAAAGAGACAGCAGTGCTTTAGAAGCTGGTGAAGGAGAGCCCATGCTAGCCCTCAGCTTGCACAGGCTACAAAGAGCAGGAGGACCCTTCACTGCTTTCTCTGCCACCAAGGGAGGAAGAGTGCTCTGTTTCCCTAGCCGAGGCAGGAGGGCCAGACCTCAGAGTAGGTCCGTGGCAGAGTGTGCCAAGCTCCCTGTGTCCCCAGGCCCGTAGCAGAAGCAGCACTCACCTTTTCGTTGTTGACAGTGGCCCAAGGGGCATCTCTCACCACAAAGCCCTTGGATGGCGCCTTGGACTCTTCATGTGAAGAGGGTTTCATGTACACCTGCATTGCCTCGTTGTCCACCACATCTGCAAGCTGCAGTGACACAGCCCAGTTAGGGGGGGGGGAATATCTCGATAGTTCCTCAAACTGGTGTAACAGGCCTTCCCCCTCATCTCACCATGCTGCAACCCAAGGTCACCAGCCTGTTCTACAATGACCTAACATAGTGTTTCTGCACTAGTCTGAGGGCCAACAACTCCTAACTGATGCAAGCTGCGGCAAGGCAAGCATGTGCACATCCTGGTGATATCCCAGCATTCTCATTCACTGTCCCTTCCTGGACAGTGGGGCTAGTCCTTGCACCACGTTGCACAGTACAGCCTGGGGCTCTGTGCCCAGTTGGTCTGACAGACAATTGCAGGTGAGGGCTGGCTACCACCTGCACAGGGCTCGAGTTCTCCAATGCAGTGGTAGAAAATACCACATGGAGATACTTCAGACATCCAGCTCTGTGGTAGAGGAAATCCTTGCTAAGCCCCTGCACAGATTTGCTGAACACTTACATATTCCTCCTCCAAGTTCAGGATGTGATCGATAGCTTCTTCCACATTCTCAGGGAGTCCTGTCACAGTCACACAGTTGGGGTCAGGAGCTCCACTCTGGGGAAAGCGAATATCCACCTGCAATACAAGGAAGAGGACAGGACTTACACCTGCACATCTGAAAAGCCAGACTCCCCATGACCCTTGTCATTTGATTCATAGATGAAAAAAACCCCTTATCTGCTCACTGCCATCAAGTCTGTTTAGGACCTCCCTAGTTCAGATGCTGGGGGGTGCACTGGAATACGCCTGAACCTGAAGCCTCTGCGGTTCCCCCATGAAGGAAGGCAGAACAGAGTCTGCAGGAACGACCCATCTTCCAGCAGCCCTTGCTGTTCTCAGTGCCCAGAGGCCCACTGCTTTCTGTGAAGCATTTGCAGCAGAGGCAGAAGAGGGCTGCATTTCCAGACAGTGTCCTCACACTGCTGCGAGCATTTTCACCATCAAGCCAACAGCATGAAGCACAATAAGCTTTCTGTCTCCTCCACAGACAGAGTAATCCTGGCTGACAATCATTTTATGGAGCTGGCTTAGTGTACCCCACACACAGCCACTGAGCTCTCTGATAGCTTGCCTTGCAGATGGGTGCAGGGAAGCCACACAAGCAGGACCAAAACCAAAGGCTGCTCATTTGGGAACCAAATGGATTGTTTCACCAACTGAGCCCAGCCAAGATGCAAGTCTCCAAAGCCTCATCGCTCTGGATTCGCATTCACTACTGCCCCTGTAGTAAAGTATGCTGCTACTGCCACATGCTGTCAGGGGCAAACATCCCTGCCCTCCCCAGAGTCAGCTGACATTGCCAAATGTCATTGCCCTGAGAGTGTGTCAAGACTCCCAAAGTCAAAGGGATCAACAATGGCCTTGAGAGGCAAATAAATCTGCAGGATTTCCTTGAGTTAAGCTCAAGCTGAGGGGATGCCCCCCAGCAACAGGCCTGACTGTCCACTTCCAGTCATCACAGTATCCAACATAACCACCTCACAGAATCACAGAATAGCAGGGATTAGAAGGGACCCCTGGAGATCATCTCATCCAAACCCTCTGCTTGAGCAGGTACACCTAGAGCAAGGGGCACAGGACCACGTTCAGGCAGGTTTTGAATATCTCCAGGGAAGGAGACTCCACAGCCTCTCTGGGCAGCCTCTTCTACTGCTCTGTCACCCTCACAGTAATGAAGTTTTTTCTCATATTTGACTGGAACTTCCTGTGTTCCAGCTTGTGCCCATTGCCCCTTGTCCTGTCATTGGGCACCACTGAAAAGAGTCTGGCCCCATCCTCTTGACACCCACCCTTCAGATATTTGTAAGCACTAATAAGATCCCCCCTCAGTCTTCTCTTCTCCAGGCTGGACAAACCCAGGTCTCTCAGCCTTTCCTCATAAGAGAGATGCTCCAGTCCCCTGATCACCTTGGTAGCTCTCTGCTGGGCTTGCTCAAGCAGTTCCCTGTCTTTTAAACTGGGGGGCCCAAAACTGGACACAGCACTCCAAATGTGGCCTCACCAGGGCGGAGTAGAGGGGGAGGATAACCTCTCTCAACCTGTTGGCCACACTGCTTTTAACGCACCCCAGGATACCATTGGCCTTCTTGGCCACAAGGGCTTCTTGGCCACATTGCTGGCCCAGGGTCAGCTTGCTGTCCACCAGCACTCCCAGGTCCTTCTCAGTGGAGCTGCTTTCCAGTATGTCAGCCCCCAACATGTACTGGTGCATGGGGTTGTTCCTTCCCAGATGCAGGACCCTGCACTTGCTCTTGTTCAATTTCATCAGGTTCCCCTCAGCCCAGCTCTCCAGGTCTCACTGGATGGCAGCACAGCCTTCTGGTGTATCAGCCACTCCTCCCAGCTTGGTATCATCTGCGAATTTGCTGAGGGTACACTCTATCCCTTCATCCAGGTCATTGATGAATATATTGAATAGAACTGGACTCAGTACAGACCCCTGGGGAACACTGCTAGTTACAGGCCTCCAACCAGACTCTGCCCCAGTGATCAGGACCCTCTGAGCTCTGTTGTTCAGCCAGTTCTCAATCCACCTCACTGTCCTCTCCCTTTGAAGTGCACCTGGGACCCTGCCTGCAAGAAACAAACTAAAAGGGCTGCACAGAGGGACAGAGCTGAGTGCTGTTTGCAGGGCTAACCCAGTGCACCAAGGACACATTTCCAGGTTCCTCTTCTGGCTGTGTTCCAGCAAGACAGGAAGAGCTCAGCCTCATCCCTGCCGGGCTCCCAGAAGAAGGGTGACTCACAGCTGAGGTTGTGTGTGGATGCTTCAGCTGGTGTCTGGGCGTGGTGTCCAGACAGCCTAGCTGCCTGGGGTGTACCACAGTGCCCTCGCTGAGGGATTCTGCTCACATGCTTGTGGTGACAGAGCTGGAGGTGAGCAGGACAGCACTGGCTTTTCCTTTGTGGCTGTTCCTGCTGAAGGTCCTCAACAGGCACAAGACATGAGCACCACAAGATGTGAGCCTCATGCTCCTGAATTCAGCCCCTAGCACCAAGCTGCTATCAAGCTCTTGGCACAGAAGCAAGAGGCACCACTGGCCACCCAGGCCCAGCCCAGCCTCTGCTGTATTACCCCACCACTCACCTTGAACTCATCCATGATTTTGCGGATGGCTTTACCACGTGCACCAATGATTCGCGCATGAACACGGTGGTCCAGAGTTACATCCTCAGAGACCATCTGCTCCAGCTCACCAACGATCTTCATGATGGCATCCCGGGCAGCCTCAGCATTCTTCTCATAGCCAGTGATGGTGATCTGGTCTTGGGCCTGGGCAACAGGGAAACATGTGAGAGACCAGGCTCATAAGCAGCTGAGCAAGCCTTCTCCCTGCTAATCCCTTTTACCCTCCACCTTATCCAAAGGCAGCACAGGGTCAGAGCTCTAGCAAACATGCTGTGCTTCCTACGCTCGGAGACAACCAGCAGCCCTGTCTGCACACCCTCTGACCTCTTACCTGGCTTTCATCATCCTTGTCAGGGAACTGGATGTTGACCTCATGCTCTGTGCGTATCTGGGTGATCACTGCTCCCTTCCGCCCAATGATTTTAGGGTGATACTTGGGATCCACAGCGACTGTCAGCTTGAAGCTTCGCAAGGCCTGGAACAGGAAAAGCAGAGTGAGATACAACAGCCGGGAACATACCATGGCCAGGCCAGTGATGTCTATCTAAGTGCCAGAATTTCCTTCTGGTTTCTGAGATATGCAGAACAGATTCTGCAGGGTCATGCCTGAGTGTATATGGCTACAGAAGAGCATCCAAGACATCCGTTTGCTGGGGCCTTGTGCTTTCACCAGATTCAGCAGGAAAGTACAAGCAGCAAACAACCACACAACTCCTCCCTCACCTATTTAGAGCTGTGATAAGGACTCAGTGAGAGACTCCTAGCACAGTGAGGTTCCCATCCTGCAGTGTCTGGAAGGTACATGAAGGTGTAATAGAGCCCTGGGCAGTCCAAAGTTACCTAAAGTAGAATCCCCAAACTCTCCTGTCAGTTCACGTTAATGAGTGGAGTGCTTACAAGCAGAGCAGCTAAGGGTGCCCTTAAAAGGAGAGCGGTTCCAGGAGTCTGCGCAGCTTCTGGAAGGAACACCCAGAGGCTCAGTCTTTGTTTTGCTGGAAGGAGGAAGGACAGGCACAGGCCTTACCCGATCCTCTTGTTCAGCTTGCAGCTCCTTCACTCTTTCCAGCAGCCCAGCCTTGGCACGGTCCAGGTTGGTAGCCAGCCCAGTGATGGTGATGATATCTGACTGCAGCTCAGGAGCAGGGACCTGGATGTTCACCTGAGTAACAAACAGCCGTTACTGTTTTGTATCACTCCTCACTGCAGGTTGGCACCTCACTGATCTACACTGCTGCGAAGACCAGGTCCTACCCAGACAGTCTGAACCACAGAATCACAGAAGTGTTGGGCTTGGCAGGGACCTCTGGAGGTCACCTGGTCCAACTCCCCTCCTCAAGCAGGGCCACCTAGAGTCAGTTTCTTGGGACGGTGTTTAGATGGTTTTTGAACAGAACCCTGTTTCTTCAGCCATTATCTACATCAGATTGCTTTGCTGTGGGGCTTCAGCCCCCAGCAGCCCCTCTGCCAGCCTGGAGAGGCTAGGAAACAAATTCATGTTCAATAGTGCTGTCTGCAGCCAACCTGCATCAGCCTCAAGAGTCCCTGTGGGCTTCTGGTGAATTCTCCCAAACAGGCAGGCACAGCAGGGCTTTTTCCCATGGCCTAGGAGGAAGACAACTCACAGTGGTGAGGAATCCCTGTAGGCACCAAACAAGTCATGTAACGCTCATGGCATCAACACTGATCATACAGCTTCAGCACAAAACCTACCGAGCCCCAGAGCCAGGGACTAAATCACACAGGTCACATTTTCTTATTACAGAGCCTTTATTCTGTGGTCAAGCCACGAAGGTCCTGAGTATGTTGCGACTGATAGCCATCACCACAAGCACAGTCACTTACAGATTCTCCAGGACAGAGGAGATGGGAGGAAGGACAACAACTTACTTCAAACTCATCCATCATTTTGCGGATCCCACTTCCTTTCTGGCCAATGATGTAACGGTGAAGATCAAAGGGAACTTCCACCTCAATGGTGACAGGAACCAGAGCCTGCAGGGAAGGAAGCACAGTTTACCACTTGAAAGACTTCTGTCTTTCAGCTTGACATATACTTGCCCAAAAGAACGTGTTGCTCAACTGAGGTACATTCCCTTGCAGTCAGAATACAAACTCTACAGGAAGAGAGAACAGCTGTGAATACTAAGATGACCTGCTGGTTGTTAAGGCATTTCTTCCAAACAAGCAATGCTAAAACCTGCCTCTGGGGACAGGCTGTTTTAATACCCTTGGCTTCCATCTAGCAGAGGCTTGGACAACATCACTAAAGGAGCATGGCAAGGCCTGCTAAAGCTAGAATGATTCAGCCTGAATCAGACTCTTTCCCTTTCCAGCCATGCTCCATAAAACAAGCATGTCTTGCTTTTAGGGCAAGTAACTCAGGGCTGCCTACAAGCTCTAGCAATTGCGAGGTCAGGCACCACAATTTGATTCAAGTAGCCAGGCTAAATCATAGAGCAGTCAGAGGACTTCCCTTGACTGGTACAGACCATGTGCACAGTTGGCACCAGTAACCAGCTGGATTATGACCTTGACTGAGTAGTTTTTATTACCACCACTAAAGCTTGCAGTGAGCTTCTTGCATCAGGGCATCACTACATTACAGGGCTAAGGGGCTTAGAAAGACATGTACCTGCAGCGCCTCCTTTGCTGCCTCACACTTCTCCCTGCGGCCAGAGATGATGATGATATCGCACTTCTTCGGAGAGCTGGGATCTGCATCCTTGCCATCCTTGCCTTCTCCACCCTCCTCACCGTTCTCCTGCACAGCTGGCTCTGCAACAGGGGCTGGAAACATAGAAAGTCTTGTAGTAAATGCACAGAGGCCCCTCCTTGCTCAATATCTCCCCCTCCAGATCCTCAGGCTCAGCCTGGGCTTTGCCACAAGAGGTCAGTCACTATAGACTGCTATGGAGCAGGTTACTCCTAGCACAGGCAGCTTGCCATGGCTTAGCCTTGAATGAGCAGAACGAGAACATCCACTGAGACAGTCTCCTCCACACCTCTTTGCACAGCACTGTTATTGCCTTTGCCTGCACGGAAAGGGCCTGCAGCTGCACTATGGAAGCAGAGGCTGCACTCTGATGTCAGCAGAGGCAACAGGTAAGGCTGGCAGTTTCTTCCCCAACAGGGAAATTCACCAGCACAGCACTGGTTGTTGCAGCAGGATGGCTGGTGCTAGGCCAGAGTATCCAACAGGCTGCAGCTGTGCTGAATTAGTACACCCAGCAATAACAGCATGAGAGATCAGAGAGACCTTGCAAGCCTGTAGAGCCCTTTTTGCTGGGGTAGGTCTTCATACTCCCTGCGCTCTGCGGTGAGAACACATTCAGGACACCCAGGTCTGCAGTTTTATCTCCTGAAACTATCCCCTCTTCCCAAGAGGGCAAGGTTGATGCTAAGTCCAGATTCAAGGACACTGCAGGGAACACCTGAGGTCAGCTCTCCATTGATTTTAAGCAGAACATCTCCACTGATATGGTCGGTAGGCTATACTACACTACACTTATTTGGTCACCCCAACTACCATGTGAACGTGCATCCATGGGTATACCTGGGTTCTCCTCCCTGTCAGGGAATTTGATCTGGACACCATAGTCCCGGGTGATCTGCTGGATCCGGGATCCTTTGGGGCCCATAATGGAGCGGTGGAACTTTTGTGGGATGGTGCATTCGATTGTCACTTGAGCTTCCTGTGAGAAAGCAGAGTTGCTCTATTGCGATACAGCCTCTTTCACACTAGAAAACAGGATGCTTTTGTGCATGGCATGGTGAAATCCATAATGAACACAGCGAGGAGTTAGAAAAGGTAACAGCTGCTGACAGGGGAAGAACTGAAAGTTTCCTAGAATCTTTCCTCTATCAGAGAAGTTAGCAGATGATTTCTTAATGAAGGCTGCCTCCAACCCACGGATGTTAAAGGCTTCTGAGACTAGAGCTCAAGCTCTCTATTATCTTGAAGAGGAGGAAGCATTAGAAGAAAGGAAAAAAAGAAGGAAGGAAAGAAAGAGAACAGGTCTGACAGTTGGCCGCTTCCAAAAGAAAATACTAAGAGCACAGGAAACCCCACGGAGCAAACTCTGGCCAAGCCCAGGCATGGCGAGGCACAAGAAGGCTCCAATCTTTTAATGTCTAGAAGTAGACCGAGGAAGGGTGTCTCCTATTTCCACTCCTAAAAACCAAGAAGATGGTCAGAGGAGGCAATTCCTTCAATACAGCATTGCCATTTTGGAGCCAGCTGCCATTCCCCAGGCTGGGATCTAAAGTCTGCAGGCCCTGTATGCTGACAGCAAAGCTTCAAACCCCAGAACTACTGTGGGACTTGTTCACATAAAGCTTGGCTGTACAGCAGGTTCAAGGATGGCACTGCTGAAGCAACAAGGTATAGAAAATAAACAGCTTTCCTGCAACATACCAGGTCCTCGATGATCTCCTGGATGCGTTTCTTGGCTGCCTCCACGCAGTCTTTGGCTCCCTTGAGGGTGACTTTGTCGCTCTGGGTGCCAGAGCGTGGGAAGCTGACCATCACACCACCATACTCGTCTGCGATCTCACGCAGAACTTGCCCTCTCCGGATGACAAAGTGGCGGTGGTGCTTGGGGTCAACCACCATGGAGTCTTCAACCACGTTATCCTGCCAACAGATGACAGCCAGTCAACCCTGCCTGTCCAGACGATAAGCACAACTTTGCTGCACTCAACAGCAATCAGTTTACAACCTCACCCTAACAAGTGACAGCAAGGACGATCTTCCCAAGCTCCCATGAAGGGCAGCAGATGGTTTTAGGAAAAGAAGGTCCTCCACACTGACTTGTTACATCTTGCTACAGCGATAGGCAAGAAAGAAGAAAAAGCAGTTCATACCAGGTTCTTGATGAGGGCCTCCAACTCCTTCTGCGCCTCTTTGACAGCCTCCTCAGTTCCCATGATAGTAATCAGCTCCTGGTCTTTGTCCTCAGAGGTTGGGAAGATGATGCGGGCCCCAGTGTTGTCACGCACCTTACGGATGTTGCCACCACCCTTACCAATAAGGAATTTGTGGTACTCTGGCTTTGCACGGAGGTCCACAGTGTAACTCTTTGTTTGCTAAAAGGAGTCAGATACCCACAGAACATGTCAATATATATAAAATACACATCAGCATCAAGAGCGAGCGTGTAGGTATGTTATCTGCACCCACATACACAGTGTTGCAAGAGCAAGGTGATGCAGCATGCTGCCAAAGACAAAAAGGTATATGACGTCTTAAATTACAAACGCTACCCGAAAGATGTTCTCAGGGCTGAAAAGCTAACTACACTCAGCATGACTGGTGAGAATATGAGCAGAAAAGACTTCTCCAAGAGAAGGGTCTGACACTTACACAAGGCAGCATAACCATTTGCTAACTGACTGCTGCAAGCCAGGCAGCAGAGGTAACCAACCCCATCAGGAGAACATGTTCACATTCTGATATTAGAAAGGATTTTTCTTGCTATTAAAATGACCAGTCACTCAGTCACAACTCAGAGCAAGGTCTTGTAATCTGAGGTCCTCAGACCTGGATATATGTGATGAAATGGAAGAACTGGAGCTGGAATTCAGAAATTGAGAAAAAAGGAAAGGAGATATGCAGAGTAAGCTGTTTCAGAGAAGTGCGGATACCCAACAGCATTCAAGCCACAGGATTAGGGAGCCTTAACCCTTTGAGTATGTCCCCAGCCTGAGCAGAGAAGAATTACAGCCAGTTCTTCTACCCATGGGGGAAGAAATCCTTGCCTCAAGGATGGAAGCACAGTTTTCTTTTAGTCATCCAAATTGTACTCAAATCCCTCAAAAGAGGACTAGGCTGCCTGATGCCAGAGGCTTCCCAGCAGGCAGAGGGAATCACTTCAACCCCTGAAAAAAACCAGCTGGCCAGAGCAATCTGCTCCTTCCCCTATGAGACAAGGCTCACCTTCTCCTCTGCCAGGTGCAGCAGCTGTTTCTTGGCTTTCTCCACATCCTGGGCTGGGCCCCTGATGGTCACAGTGTCACTGCCAGAGCCCTCGGTGGGGAAGTGGATGTGGACTCCACCACACTCCTCCATGATGGAGCGGATGAAGCGGCCTTTGGCACCAATGAGGGAATTGTGCAGTTTTGAAGGAATAGAGACCTCCACCTCTGTGATGTTGGCCTAAGAGAGGACAGTACCAGGCTGTTAGTCAAGCTGCAGAAATGTGTTTGTGCCCACTCTGCTTACCTTCTAACTCCCACATTGCTAGGAGCTTTATAGAGCTGTGTGTAAGAAATGCCTTACCAGAGGGGTTTGAGACTGGCTACTCCTCATACATGAGCAGCCACGAACTTAGGCTTAGAAGTCAAGAACAGACTGACACTCATATTTGTCTCCTCCCTGCCCTCCCCCACCACAAGCATTTCTTCTATATTTGTGTCCTCTAGCAATATTTGCAAGTCCCTCATCTGCAACAGGCCAGTTGTTTCGCTTACCAGCTCCTTCTGGATGGCAAGAATTCTGTGGCGAGCAGCCTCACAGTTTGCTCTCTTGCCTGTGATAACAATTGTCTCCGAGTTGCTGTTCTCTGCCGGGAGATCAATTTTGGTGTTGCTTTCTTCACGGATCTGCCACAAAGGGAAAAAAATCATCTTAGAGGTGTCTCATGTCAGAAAAATAGCTCTTGGAGGTTATATCTGACATCACCAATGAGCAGAAGAGAGCAGCAAGTGGGATTTAGCTGCAGGCAGTGACCATATGAGCACTGGAGGTAGGAAAGATAACTCACCTTCTTGATGTTGGCACCTCCTTTCCCTATGATGTTCTTGTGGAATTGTTTGAAGATGGGGACAGAAATAGAAAAACTGTTTTCAACCTAAGGGAGAAAGGAAGGGAGAACTGAAGATTACACTGTCATGGCAAGTGAGGCCCTGTCCCAGGAACTTGGTAAACAAGCTTTTGACAATAGGCTTAGACCCAAGGAACTTCTCTATGAGGGACTTGCAAGAATAACCGAAGGCAAATACCTTCCCCATAGCCCTTAAATAATAGGTGTTGCCCCCCCGCCCCCATCCAGCCAGAACAGTGCCCACACCTCCCTCATCTTGAGGTGTTTCAGCCCTAGCCAAGCCAGTACAGCTCTGCTTTATTCCAGGGTTATCCAGGCACGCAGGAGAGAAGAGCAGACCGAAGACCCCCTTACCAGGTCTGCCACCATCTTTTGCATGTACTTGGTGCACTTCTCCACCTCATTTTTGGGACCTCTAAGTTGGACAATGTCACTCTTGTGCGCAGGGTCTGGAAAGTTGATGATAACCTGCAGGAGGTAGGCATTTATAGTCAACTCAAGGAAATGCAAGAACTGCTGTGTCAGACACAGGCAAAGGTTGGGGGGATCCTACTCATCCCCTTTCCCATTCAGAAGAGGGTAACCATGTTAGCAGCCTCTGGCCAAAAGAACTACCTCCTCATACATTTAGATATAGAGCCACTAAATTTATGACTTCAACACTGATGTGTCTAGTACCCAAGTAGAAAATATCCTCTCTGAGTTCCTCATCTCCTAGAAAGCCTTACCTCTGGGAATTTCTCCCGGATTTCCCGGATGCGCTCGCCCTTCTGCCCAATGATGGTCCGGTGGAATTTCTGCTCAATTATTAGGTCCTTAGTGCGTTCATTTTCCTGATGAGAACAGAGTTTACATTAAGTGTTCAGCAGGAGAGCCATATACTTTCATTTACCAGCTTGCTGCCTGGCAGTTTACTTGCCAGCATCGTCCCTCTTTTCTCCTCTAGACAAAACTCACTCTAGCTTGACAGAGAAGGGATATCCAAGGGAATAGAGGAACACACCTGTGAAGAGGAACTCGCAACCTGTCAAATGCTCGGCAGGCAAGGGGCACACACTTGCACCAGAAGGTTATGAAGGAACTAAGAGCCCAAACCCTGCAGCCTCTCCAGCATCACATGCTACTCACCATACGGGAAGCGAGTTCCAGCAGCTCTTTCTTGGCCTGTTGGACCCCCTGTGGGTCTCCCTCAATTCTGATCAGGTTGCTCTTCTCGTTGTCCGGAGGAATGCGCACAGACACCTTGTAGAGGTCCTTAATCCTGTTAACTTCAAGGCAAGGACTGTGGTGACACAGTCTGCTAGGCCAAGACTCGGAAACAAAGCACCTTGATTATCACTGCTTAGAGGCTGTTTAAGAACTAAACCAGCCTCTGAGAAGGGGCCAGTGGGGTGGGGTTGAAACAGGGGAAAGTGGCTATTCACCCTGGAGTTCAGCAAGAGCAGAACTATGCCACACAAGAACCTGTACAAGTAGATACTGTGGCATCTACAGAGCCAGCTGTTTGCTTGCCAGAGTGAGGCACCTGCTTCTTCCCCAAACAGCACCACTGCCATTTATCTCCTTGTGCCAACACCACTTCAGAAGAGCAGAGGAAATGTGATGGAGACAGCACACTGGATGAGCTACAGACTCCCTGATATGAGCTACTAAACATGTAGAGTCTGAGCATAGGAAGGATTAGAAAGGCACTCCACTTACTGTTAGCTCCATTCTTGCCAATAAGGTGTCGGTGGAATTTGTGGTCAACGTTGATTTCTGCATAATCCATCCGGTTGATCTATAAAGAATTGTACAGGGCTAGGTAGGGTAGGCCACCACTTCTTCTGTCTTGTGCCATAAGTAACTGCCTACTGCCAGTATTGGAAGTGACCCTACAGCAGACAGCTACAAGCACTCCTCCTGCTATTAAGCAGAGCAGAAGGACTCCTCCGGTTTGAGCTGAGAGCAACATGCTTGTGAAACATTTAAAGGGAAAACTGAAAGAGAATCCTCCCTTCTCTGCCTCAAAAGATTTAAGACCTGCTGCTCATTTTTTAATAATGCAATGGGCAAACTTTGTAACCAAGGGTTTAATCCATCTGCCACATAACTGCCTTCTGCAAGTTCTGCTAAGCATGTCAGGACATCATATGGATGTGATATACACCTCATCATCCCTGCTCTGTTGCCCCTTCGTCCCCCACTTCCTTCTTATGTACTGGAACTAGCAACACCAACTTACCAGATCCTTGACCATGACTTCAATCTGTTCCTGAGCCACATTCACATCTTCTGTAGGTCCTTCCAAAGTGATTTTATCCTCTCCTTCAGTGAATTCGATGTGAACCTTGAGACATGCAATGAATCCAGTAAGAATTTTCCAAGATACACGCTAGGTCAATGCTGTCAGTCAAGCCAACACCACTAAGAGACAGTTTCCTTCCCCCAAAGTACACACATCATTCCCATGGTTTCAGAAGCAGGTAACTTACAATTCAGACCATACTGCAGTCTCTAGAGCCCAAGGCTTTGGTGCTGTCCTGGAGCCTGCAGGGCTTTGGAGAAGTTACTTGCCTAGCCCTTCTCTAGATATTGTCTAACTCACCAGGGAAAAGCCTTGTCAAAGTCAGCATTTGCAGGTATCCTACTACATCACTTCCCAAAATAGTACCACATAAAGCTTCCTTTGAATGGCTCAACCCATGAGAATTACATAGGATGAGTAGTGTGTGCAGCAGTAAGAGAGAGGTTCCCCTTGATATTAAGATCTGTGTCATTTCCTCTCTGGTTTTGCCCATGCTAGAATACATTCCTCTCTTCTACAGAGAATGATCTGGGCTAAACAATATTCTACATCAGAGGGCGCTAAGCTAACCAGCTCATCCATACCTTTGGCATCTGCTGAGTTATTTTGGCCAGGTTTTGTCCTTTCTTTCCAATAATGAAACGATGAAGCCAAGAGGGGGCAGAGACCGAAGAGACGGTAAAACTGTTGGCCTGAGACAGAAAACCAGAGAAGCTGTTTGTTGGGCAGTCTGGAAGAGCTCTTCACAAAAATTCAGTTCCAATTCCCAGGTTGCACCCTCAGTATTGACTTCTAAGCTACATCTCTAAGAGCCCAACAGAGACCAGCCCCCTACACCTGCCAGTACTCACGGATGTATCTTTATGGGACTTTCAAAGAAGGCCTAGCCCATCTCGTCAGTACCTTTGCATAGACTTCAGTCAACGCTTGCCCAAGCTTTTCAGGTTCGCCTCGCAGTATCACCGTCTCTGAGCTACTGTCAGTGGGTGGGATCTCGACAGAGACTCCAGTTTTCTCCAAGATCTCCTGCAGGGAATTCCCCTTGGGGCCGATGACATACTTGTGCTGGGACTTCTTCACCTCCACTGCAATGGTAGTAGTCTTCTTTTTCTGTAGGGGCAGAGGCACTGGCGCATCAATCACAAAGAGGCAGGGAAGGACAAGAGTGAAAGGAAGAGGCACAAGATGCAGTGAAACTATGCACTCAGGAAAGAGCAAAGGAAAGGTGAGGACAATGGTTCTGCAGTGCCCTAGCACCCTTTGGGCCCCTGCCTACAGAAAGCCTTGTGCTCAGAAATTCACAGGTGAAGTACCAGACTAGTATTCTGCATCAAGCTCCCTGTGACACTACAGGGAAGAGACCACATACACACACAGAGTCTTGCACAACAGGGCTCAACACTCAGCTGTCCCCTGGGCAGTACTGTAATGGAACACCACGTAGGCTACTAGGCTATAAGCTGATTATCTCTGTTGAAATCCAGACTGGTACAAATCAGACCTAACCATGAAGAAAAACAGCCCAATAACGCAAAACAAGGACATTCACAGCAACGATGGCTGTGGAAAATGAACTGGAGTGAAATTCACTCTTCAGCAACTTCTACCTATATAGCAACTTTGATACTGTTAGCTGGCCACCACTGTAGACTTCACACTCCCTTCCTTAGTAACACCTGTGTGAACAAGAGCCAGGGGAGCTCTTTCTGGTTTGCTAATTCCCATGACACAGTAAAGTGGGAAATTTGTCACCTCCTTGGTAGTATCACCCAAGTCCCACTCTACTGAATGAGGAAATACGAGTGAGGGCCATATACTGCAAGGGCTGCTGAGCCAGAGCTGACACAAGGAGGATGCAACAGAGGGATGCACAAAAGTAGAACAAGAAAGGAGAAGGGACTATGAGCAGGTGAGGGAAAATGGGAAGCTCTATGGACCATCCATACCTTCTCCTCATAGATCTTCTTAACACGAGCCACAGCCTGCGCTAGCTGCTCCTTTTCTCCTGTGAAGACTATCTCTGTCTTGTTGACGCTGGGAGGAGGAATGTTGATGCGTGTCCCTGTGTCCTGCATGAGCTCACTCACCAGCTTGTTGTAAGGGCCAGCAATGAAGGGGTGGTACACTTTCTCCACATCCAGCCGCTCCACGGCACGCTTATCCTGGAAGAGCCCAGAAGAGACCTTGGTGGGAACTGCCCTCCATATTATAGTCTCTGCCAGAAACAACTAAGTTCCCAGTGCTGTCTTGCTCGACACTCTGGCCCAAGCACCCTTTTCAGTTTTCAGGCTTCTACATCTCCATCCCTTTCAATCTACAAATACTGCTGTTGCTGAGTGAGGATAATCACCTCTGTAATCTCCTGCCTTATCTCAGCTGGCACCTGATATGGTTCACTTCAAATGCAAAACACACTTCTTTGACTGAGATAGACAAAATGGAGAAGCAGAAGTTGCAGAACTTGGCAGCGGTGCTCATACACCAGTGGCACAGTGTATGCCTCCATTCAGACTAACATATTAGCCACTGACTGTGGCTATGGTGGCGACAAACATAATATAATATACCACGGAGGAGCAAAATGGCTGTCCAGCTAATGCCATGAGAAAGATCACAGTACTGAAGTACCTGCTCAGCAGAGATAAGCAGGATCTCGTGTCGGGCCTTCTCAATCCCTTCTTTAGTGCCGGTGATCTTGATCTGGTTGCTGGGGTCATCTGGGCGGGGGATCTGGATTTTTGTTGCAGTTTTGAGCTCCAGGTCCTGCAGCTTCTCACCATTCTTTCCGATCACAAAACGGTGGTGCTCTTTGGGGATGGCAACTGTCGCTGAAGCCTGCAACACAGGAACCAAGCATCTGTGAGAACCCTTGCCTGCACTGGCAGATCCACAGGAACAGAGCCAGGGAAAGCAAGCTAGATGCTGCTTAGCAGTACCACTGAGGAGCAAACACAGTGCCTTCCCAGCACATTCTGTCTGAGGACTGATACTGTACCAGAACACTTGATCTACAGTGCCTGTATACCAGGAGTATAAAACCCACCTTTCCCTCAAAACTCTTCTGTTTGCACAGGAGTAGAATCCTGAATTAGCAAAGGCCTTTAGGCATAGACAAGGAGGTGCCTATCCTCCAGTGTAAGACACTGGAGCAGTACCCTACAGCAGCAGAGACGATGGCTCATGGGTGGAGTTTATCTGAATCCTGATTTCTGCTGCCAAGGCTACAAAGAACAAGACACACAGTCCGACTCCTAGGAAATGGAAATTCCACACCAGAAACCTATTCCAGCAGGCAGACAGCTAGGAGATGCTTACCAATACTAAGTGCTAAGGTGTGTTCAATGTAGCACACACTGCTCCTGGGACTGCTTCTAGAAGGTCCCTCTTGGAAAAGGGATTCCAAGAGCTTCTCTCAAACTACCATTAAAGGGCTGGTTTATAACAGGGATTCCTGACTTCTTCCCTTCTTGCTGAGCCTCACTGGTAGCTTATGATGGCTACCATGCTCTCAATCCCTGTGAATATAACTACTAACCGTAATTAGACACTTAAAATTCAAGCTACAACAAATAAAAAAATAAAGATGACTTGGTGTGACGCTTCAACTCTGTGTCCCTGTACTGAAGCCAGCCAAGCCTAGGAGAAGTTGGAATGCAGACACAATTTTCAGACCTGGGGCCAGGGCAGCAGGAGGTATATTTGAGGACAGTGGGCCGTGGATTTGTGGCAGTATGACCTGAACTATTTTTCCAGATGCACATTACCTAGGGTTTGTCCCTTTCTCTTCCCTCTGGCAGGGTATGACACATGGGCTGAATAGCACTAAGCAGACATGGTATTAATGATTGCATTAACAACCTTTGACATTACACTTCAAAACACACTATGACACCTGGCTGTGATATATCCTAACAAAAACTACCATCATGATTATGAACTCAAGAATCTGAAGGCAAGAAATTAAAACCTAGAGGACTGAAAGGAGAAGCAACTGGAACAATGGGACTGTGGCTCCTCACTAGTGTAGCTTGAGTTAATCCAGAACCCTGACCTGAAGCCTTCAGCAGGACTTCCTCTTCTCTACTTTTCTTTCTCCCATCCCTCCATGATCTTCTCCAAAGGACTTCAGAGAAAGCAGTGTACCGTCCTCACACACTACTGGCTTTGTGCGAGGGGCCTGCAGCCCCTCCAGCACCAGCACCTCGGCACAAAACCACTGTTTGCAATTTGAGCATTTAGAGATTGCAGACTCCACCCTTCATGCAACACCATGGCCTGTAATTAGCTTTGAACCCTATTTTAAGCCTAATTTGCATTCCAAATTGCCAATTGTGTGCTTTGAAAATATATGGCAAAGCTGAATTAGTCATCTAATAGCACCTCTTCGGTTTATAAGCACACATGCCCAAGGGTCTCAAAGCATTTGCAAGTCTTGGGGAAGAGCAAAGATGAAGCGAGAAACAGTTAGATGCCCTCACCTGAGTCTGCAGCCGAGCGACAATCTCCTTCCGAGCCTTCATGACTGCTTCCAGCTTGCCAGAGACCATGATCGAGAGGCCCTGGTCCTTTGCGAGAGACAGCTCCAGGTGAGCTCCTGTCTTCTGCATGATGTCAAGGCAGATCTTGGCCTGCTCGCCTTCTCCGAACTGATTCATGTCCTTGTATTTCCTCTCCTCCAGTGGCACATGAAACACCTGCTCAGTCACAGGACAGATAAAAGAAGGGCACAGCAAGCAGTCAGTATGCTTTTGTTTGCCAGTGCCTCCCTCTCTTATTGCCACACATGACTTTATGGGCATACTAAGTTCCCAGGTTTGTGCAGCCCATCAGACTTTCCAGCGGACACCAGCTGTAACCAGGGAAAGTGTGAGAGTGCTGCACCAGGCAGTCTGTCCCACATTGGGTGTCTTCCTAAAGTACATCAGGCAGGCAAAAGTGCTAAGCTACGGGGAGAATACTTGAATTCCACAATCCTCCCTTCAGGCCTGCTCCAGCTATTTGCGGAACAGGGATGCAGAGCTTTTTTGGGACAGTTTTTGAACACATCCCTCTCCTCCAGAGTAGTCCTAGCTCTCAGCTGCAGTCCTCCTCATGCCCCAGGGGAAAGTATGGCAAAGAGGCTGTCAATCTGACACACTAAGGATTTCATACTCCAGGGGAAGCTTCACTTCGCCTACTTTTTGGACGGAGGAAAAGGAGGGAGATAAGACACCCACTCCCACCAACCTGAGTGATGACAGAAGCCTTTATTGGTCGGATTTTGCTCCAGGGCCCAGCAGGTTCCTGGGCAGCTTCCAAACATGGTGCTTTCTCAGGGAGCGGAGGGAAGGCTTCCTTGTAGGTTGGAGGATCATTCTCTTCTTCAGAATTTAAAGCTGTAACTGGGGTAAAGCAAAGAGGGTAAATGAGATGTTCTCCCCACAGAAATGCCCCTATTCACAGGTGGTGCAATTGTATTTATGCACCACTAACAAGGGAGAACAAATGACTTGTGCGCTACTATTAATCCTATTACAGTTATGCTTGTGGAGCTGCCAAGTCTGGAGTACAACTGACCTCAGTACAGCATAGACTGCAGTAGATGCCATGAACAACCAGCCTTGTCTGAGCACTACAGATGCAGGAAGCAAACATGCAAGTGAACGGTGGCAGAAAACAGCACATTACTGTCAACTTTGTCAAGAGGGGCTTAATTAGGGGAGAACAAGTGAAAGGAATAGAGCAAGGCTGCAGGTCAGAAGGGGATAAGGCAAACATACACCCAGGAGGAAGGCAGAGATAAGCGCTAGAGTTAGGGCAGAGTCCAGGGAAAGCCTGTACCTTATGTTCAACTCAGTTGTACACTGGGCCATGCCAAGTGGGCCAGCTCACAGCTGGAGGATGGGTGCTGAAACCCATGAGGGAATCAGTTAATACAGTCATACCGACTTTCCCCAGCACCTGGCTGAGCAAAGGAAGGAAATGACAGCCCTGCACACTGATCCCATGAGGCTCTCTCTTAGCACAATGCCCCACTCGTGCAAGTGCCCCATCCCACGGCTAGCAGCATCGCTAGCCAGAGCTCTATGGAGATCTGAGGGGTGCCTCCTCCTGGCCTGCACTGTGCAGCTTCACCACTGTGCTGCTCTTGGTGGAAAGCCAGTTTGGTGGGCCACCAGTCTAGAAATGGAGAATGCAGTGTCTGCACATTTGTGGGGAACCAGATGCATGGAGCAAGCTTGGGTAACAGCAAGGAACCTTGCCTGTGCAGTCTGTATTTAGAGGCCAATCACAAGAACTCAACTGTGTTTTCTCACCTTTCACCTGCTGCTGAGCCAGGCCGCTGCGGTGTTCAGCGAAGCTCTCCTGGGTCAAAACTGCCACGGAGCTCATTGTCGACTTCCCACCCACACACAATCCGGGTATGCCACTGCAAGAGACAGAGGTGGCAGCACTATTACCAACACCATTCAAGATGCACAAAAAACACTCCAGAAAGACAAAGCATGTGTTACTGAGCACTCTTCCAATCAGCCTCTTGAAAACCTACAGTGCCAGTCAGCTGACCAGTTCTCTTGCTGAACCAGACAGAAACTCAGGCGGGATACTCCCTCACAGCACAGTGGTCACCAAAACCAGAGCTCATCGTTAAGAAGGCAGAGCATGTGCAACCTAAGAAGGTCACTAGAAAGGGGGACACCAGAAGTTGTTAAAGCGTACTCTAATTAATCTATCGTTTATGAATGGTGTGCAATTTTTAAATGAGTATCCGAAGGTCTGGATTGTCAGCCCAAGGCTATTGTGTAACCCTGGAGAGAAAACAAGGGCCCAGGACGCTGAGTCTTTCTGAAAAAGACTTATTTAGGTGCCTGAACTCCTGCTTACTTAGGGATACACTCAGAAAGCCACTATGATAAACAAGCTCAGCAGCAGCAAGATCTTTGGCTCTTCCAAAATAAGAACTTACCAGCTAAATGGTCAGTAGCCAGAGAGTCCGTCCTGTAAGCTGCCCGTTTGTCAGCCTGCCAGCTTTTGCTTTATATAAAAATAAAAAAAGAGAAAGAAAAATGTTTATGCAACTGCTCCAAGACAACAGGAAAACATGACACCCCCAGTACTGTAACTTTCAAAAAGCACCGCCTGTACTATGTTTTGGACTTGCACCCTATCCAAAATGTTCTCATACTGAGTCACATCTTACCATACTTTACCTGTCACATTTTACCAGAGCTACAGGGAACACCACTACCTGCTTAAACCTCACAGCAGGAAGCCTGGGATAGCTACTCTTTCATCACACTGGCTACAAGAGCAGTCATCCAGGATCAGGCAAAAATACAGTCAATTAGTAACAGATGTGCAAGACAGACATGACATTTCAGGGTTACAAGCAAGAGCATCAACATCTAGTCAGAGGAGACTAACAACCTGAAAATCTGCCAACAACACTGCCATCAGTCAGAAGTTAGGAATGTAGTTTAGTGGAGCTTGGGTGAATCAACACAGACGTCCTCACAAACTAAGGCAAACACTCAGGGCTATCCACACACAACTGCTGGACAGTCCACCTCTTCATTTTTTATTGTAATAAGATCGTGCACCAGGCACCAAACTCTGTCTTCAGGATTATGTCTGCAAGTTGGAAGAACAAAACCCATGCTGTTTTACGTGGACCATTTTAAACGCGTACACAAGATGGAATCAGGAAAAAACACACACTGTTGGTGGAAGCTTTACATCTCCTGTATCTGGATCTGTAAATTTACTGAAAAGGTGTACAGGAATATAACTGAAAATATAAAAGCCAGTACAGTACACGTTATGCCAGACACACAACAGTTCCCCACACCTGGAGTCCCCCCCCCAGTGGTTATATGTGGTTATATGTGCTCTTTCAGGGCTTGCGCTCTCCTAAAACCCAGTGCCTCTCCCACGCAAACCCTGCAGTGTTCTGAACAACCCTTCTTCTGAACAGCAAAATTGAACACTTTTCGGTAAACTGACAGTTGCCATTTCTGATCTCCCAGGGTGCCAGAAAAGACTCCCAAAACCACAGCATTGCTGATCTCACTTACGTTGTGACACAGTAAGGGAATGCAACAGGGGCAGAAGGAAAGGAGGAAAGAACAAGAAGAGCAGAATGCAACCAGGCCATACAAGCCCGATCTGCACCTCAGTGAAGGCTATAGTATTTTCCCCTACTTCAACACACCTCTCTCTTATCAGGCACAAGGCAACACCACCTGCGCCATCAAAGCAATAGAGCTAATGTTGCAATTAATCCTGTAACGATCCGCTACTAGGAGGTGGCAGCTACCAGGACAGCCAGCCAGCCACGTCATCTGAAGCACAGCTGTTGGCAGCATGTGGGGGCTCTGCACAGCTGGTATACACAAAAGGGTAGCTGGAATACACAAAAGGGTGGCTGGTAACCTGATCTCAGAGTAATACCTGAGTTCTCTTGTCGCCCACGGTTATGCCATGGTGTAACATGTGGTTACACGTCCATGGTACACAACTGCGCAGCTTGAGCTGCTGCAGAACCAAGGAAAGCGTGTTAATGGCACGGCACCTGTCCCAGACTACTTTGGCAAGGCCTGCTGACTCAGCCATCAGCCCCTCCGGCCCATTGGGTCACTGTCGAGTGTGCCACCACCTCACAGCAAGCTGCAAACAGGAATGAGGGCAGGAGTGAGAAGCATCCTAGACATCACAAGCAGTTGCCAAGGTCTAGCTAGAGCCTTGCTTACGGCACGGATGCACTTTATCTCAGTTTTCAGGAAAGCACCACATGGCTCATCTTGCGTGTGCTCTGCTCCTTAGAGGAGGAGGGTAAGGAGGAGAAGTCAGCAAGTGACGCCCGATATAGTGCCTGCCTGAGAACCACAACCTCAAGGCACAGCTGCTGGTTTCTCTCTGTCCACACCAGCTGCAGAGATCTTCCTTGCAGCTTCCAGCCCAGAGCACAGCTAGACATTCAAAGAGAAATCTAAGGGCAACATTTATCCAAATGAATTTCTGCCTCGTCACCCATACAGCAAGTGAAGAACAAATGCTCTTCGTCTCTAGTAACCCCAAACATCTGGTATATCGCAGGCCTCAGGGATTCATCTCTGGCCAAAACTGGAGGTGGCCATTAGAATGGTATTTTAAATGTAACGTCAAAACCAGCAGCTCAGGCATCGCATTTGGAGCCTACAACCTCCTTGACTTCCCACCTCAGGTTTTGAAACTAAGGTTACAGCTACACCACACTAGTGCATGGCTGACTGGGTCAACAGGTTTTAAGCTGCCTAGTTTATACACCGTCTGTAGCGCTGGCTTTGTGCGCCAGAAGAAGTTTCAGAAGACTAGAGCGCACTTAAAGAGAATGAAATAAACCTAAAAATAACCTCCAGCAAGGGCCAGACCTAACCACACCGGAAACATTTGTATGAAGAGAAACAAAAGCAAAGTAATGAGTTGCACTGCCAATACAATCAGAACTTAGGGGCAGAAGTGGCAGAAGTGTCAGTTACGTGTTATTTAAAACTATAGTTAATAAAAATATTAGCATTTTGTTAATCAGGGTAACTAAAATCCGATGCAGCTAAGATTGCAGACAGCAACACAGCTGGGCTGGTTGTGGCAGCTACTGTCCTCTGTCAGATATCTGTGCAGGGCAAGGTGATTGCTTCGTAGATGAGTGGTTATACATGGAAATACTTGCTTTCTGAGAACCGACTGGCTCTCCCAGACATTGAAGACCCCTTGATTTTTGGAGGGGAGGCGCACACGGATAGCTGCGGTGTGGCAGGACAGAGCCTTTTGCTTCGCACTGATTCTTGAAGTAGTACATCCCAGAGTGCAATACAACCGGTGCTATAGCCACGGCCAGACATAACACCTATATATATATAAGATCAGACATAATACCCTCTACATTTACTCTTCCACTAACGCCGCGACCCGCCGCCTCCCTGCGGGACGACGGCACGGGCAGCGGGGGCGGCCCCTCCGCTTCTCCCCCGAGCCGTGCCCGGCCAGGCCGGGGCGGGCGGCGCCGCCAGCGCCACCTCAGCACTGCCGGCACCGGGGGCGGGGCGGCGGGGCGGGGCGGCGCCCTTAAAGGGCCCGACCAGGCCCCGCTGTCACCCGCGACCCCCGAGCGGGGCCGAGCAGGAGGGAGAGGCGGCAGCGGCGGCGGGGACACCGTCCCCCCCACCCTCCCCGGCCCTGCTCGGCGGTAGCACCTTCCCACCGCCCCGGCCCAGCGCTACTGGACAGCCGCCGCCGGACCCTCCCTCCCACCGCCCCCCGCCGGACTTTGCCCGGCCCGGTGTTTCCCAGCGGCGGCGCCACTACGTCGAGGTCCTGGCGCGAGGAAGCCCCGACCGTGCCGTGCCGCCCCCATCCCACCAGCCTCCACGTTGACGGGGCCGCCCCCCCGCGTCCTCCGTGACTCACTCCGGCCGGTGCCCGCTCGCTCGCCCAGCTGGAGAACCGGAGCGTTCCTGGGAGAGCGGCGCGGCGCCCGCCCCGCCGCCTATATAGTCCGGGCCGCTGCCAATCCCCGGCCCGCACGTCAGCGGGACATGCCCCTTCCTTCCCCTTCCCGGCGGGGCCGGCCCGCCACGCGTGTCCCGCACCGCGGGGGCGCGCGCCGCCCCCCTCCCCCCCCCCCGGCCTGTCCCGACCCACCCCGCGGTTCCTCACGGCGAGGGAGAAGAGCCGCGCTTCCACCCGCGCTGCACGCCCCGGGGGGAGGGCCGAGCCGCCGCCCGATTCCCGGTCCTGGCTGCCACCCGCGGGAGAGCCCCCGGACGCTTTCCTCAAACAACGGGTTCAGGTACGGGAAGAGCCTCCCGGCTCGTGGCCCGGCGGCTGCCGGAGGAACGCGGGGGGCAGGCAGAGGTGCCGCAGAACCGAGCCCGCACAGCTGGCTGGCTCCGGCGCCGGGCCGGGCCTCTCAGCGCTCCCGGGACTCAGCTCAGCTCCCCAGAGCTAAGAATTACCGACTTGGTTTGGCTGAGGCTGGTTTCGCGCAGGGTTACTGAGCTGGAGCAGTTTATGAGGGCTCCGATCAGTCTTAAAACCACGGCTGGGACTGGAGAGCAGCAAACCCCGGGGCTTTTGCCCTGTCCCACCAGTGGAGAGGGATGCTGAGGCTCCAGCCCCAGAAGGCTGGTTGTTCCTCCACATCTTAGGTCAAAGCAGCAGCAACCTGGTGCTCAGGTTGCAGACAGAAGGGGTAAGGTAAGAGCAAGATTAAAAAATAAATTTAAAAAATAATTGCCCCCCCCCCAAGAGAGCCCCTCTCCTTATTCCAATCTCTAATTTGAAAATGGGGAAGAGTGAAGGAGGGGAAAGGCAAGCCAGCAAGCACAATACCCTCCTTTCCTGCAGAGAGGATGTTTATTAAAGTTTGTGCAATATAGATGTTTTTAATTATTAGCCCTGCACCCTCAGGGAACCAAGGAAAAAAAAAAGTCACATCAGTGTAAAAATACATGGAATTTGAACTGATTTCTACATTAGCTCAGTCTCTGCCCATTTTCCTACACAGGATTCATTTTCCTCATCATTCATAACTTGCGTTCAGTGACTGGTTTTCTCATTCACACCCTGCTCTCTCCCAGACCCTGGCAAACCAAAACGCAAGAACCTGCTTTGTGGAGCTCTGACCGCAGAAATGTGAGGTCTTTGCAATAACTGCTTTTGATTACATGCAGTCATTTTTAGAGATATTCATGAGATGTATTTACAGCAACATGGATGGTATTTAGCCTTAAATTATGATTACTTATTAGTATTGAACAAGAGTAGGAGATTTCTCCAGTTTTCATCTTTCCATCCTGTGGCAGAGAATACATCATTAAAACACTTGAACTTTCACACAAACAATTTATCACTGTAAATAAAAATACACTCGTGGGTGAAGTCAGGAAGTATGTTAAAGGGAGGAGGAGAACAGTCGTCAAGAGTTGACACCCTGCCCAGGCACCAAGATCATCCATCTCCCCCCACCCCGGCCTCTCATCAAAAAGTCTGTCTGTCTCTGCAAGGGTGCAGGGATACTGCTCCAAGCACGGGGCTGCCACACAGAAAGGCAGCAACCACTGCTGCCACGTCATATATGCTCCAAGAGCTGGCTCAGGCTCCTCTGAAAAAAAAAAGTCTCAGCTGTAGATGCCAGCAGCACCCTGTAAGACACTCGTGAGCAGGCTGGCACCTACTGAGGCAAAGGTGGCTCGTGCAAAAGCAGAGCTTTGGGGACCCAGGCAAACCACAGCACCTCCAGACTTTGGAACCTTCTGCTTCCAGGCAGCAGCTGGGAGTGCAGGGGATAGAAATTTGGGACTTGGAGCCTAGCACTCTGAACCTTGCTCAAGGTGCACAATGCTTTTCTGGTGCTTTCGCTCCCTTGTGTTCACCTCCCCAGTGTAAAGCAAGCAGCCTCTTTCAAAGCTTTAACTTCGCTGCATCCAATTAACTCCGACATGGGCAAGTACTGCAATCCCCCGTGCTAGGGGAGCACAGGAGCATCACAACCCCTAGCCTACAGCATCATACTGAAACACCAACACCCCCCTCCCTCAACTCCATCTCATTGTCCAGTTCAGCAGGGGCCCTCGGTGGGGACGTGCCACCTCGTGCTTATGGGACAACTGTACGCCCCTCTCCTGCTCTGTCTAGGTAGTGTTGCTGCAGCCACTGGGGTTGCTAGGACATTATGGATTTCTGGCTTTTAGCACAGCTTCCTCTCCAGTACTGTTTAAGAGGGAATCTTCCCCACACATTTCTGTAGCTCTTCCTTTAATTTGCAACTGCAAGTAGTGAGAGGGAAGCCTGCCAGGCCCAGAAGTTACTGGAAGGCCTAGCACATCCACTGTGTGCCACCCTCAAATGATGATTTCTGCTGAAGGAAACCAGTCACAGGCTGTTCTCCTGGGGGAAGAGGGTAGTTGGGGGGAGAGCTCACCTGTCCTCCCACATTAAGTACAGAAGTTTCCTGCGCAAATTGGTAGTTCATCTCTCCAGTCTGAGGGACGACACAGAAATGGGACCAGCAAAAATCTGAAATGCACGCAGACATAAAACTAACACTGAACAGGTTTGGTGTTTTGGAACACATGTTCACCAGTGTGAAAGCAAAGGTTGAGGAGTTAAGAAGCTTTCCATAATCACACCACCCCAGAACTCTTGAGGAAGGGAGAGGAAACTTTCAGCTCCTTTATACCAGTGGAGCAAAGACCACAAAAAGGTTGGTCTTTCCTGGCACATCCACCCTCAGCTGAGCTAGGATTTTGCAAAGGATTTCTTCTAGCCTGTTCTTACAAGAGATCCCTATTTTTCCTGCCAGAAACTGCAAGCCTTATTTGGAAAGCAACCCAAGTATGCTCCAAAGAGTGTATGCTGTGACTATTTCCTGTTAAATATAACTCCAGATTTCTAAAACTGTACAAATAAGCACCCTTTTTGTACTTTGGGTGCTACCCCACAGGCTGAAGTCAGAGAATACCACAAAAGAACTGCCCCTGAAAGCATCCATTTGAGCACATCCCTTACTAGTGGCATGAGGAGAAAAGGGGTGCGTGAATACTTTGGATCATACTAGAAAAAAAAGTGGAAGAGGATTCAGGACACTGGGCACTTGTATGCCAGAGAGTACTTGGGTTCTCAGCCAAAGCAAGCAAGATACCCCTCTTGGCTCTAAAGCTATTGCTATGGCTTGCCATGGGATCTTCCAATATAATGTTTTTATTCCTACAAGTAAATTGAAATTAAGGGTCAAGTTATATAGACCCTTCTGCTAAGAGAATGAAAGAAGTTTCATCATAAAAAAAATGACTGAATGTGAGTCACGTTGCTTTTGTCTCCGTGACTTTGAGACCAGATTTTCTTTATTTGACATGAAGAAGGAAACTTCCAGGGACATGCAAGTCTGGCACCTCTCTTCCCCATTCACACATCAGTACTAGAAAGAAATTATTCTGTAGGCTAAATTCTGCCCCCTTGGCTGTACTTAATGCATGGCTGCCATCTTCAGAGGCCCACTGTAAATCCCCAAGTAGAGAACTGCTGGTAGAAAGAGAAGAGTTCTCCTGAGCCTATACACTAATCCCAACTCCAACCATTTAGTCACATTGTGAAGAAGAGAGGGAGACGGAATGAAAATGAGTGACTGCATGTGTTTGTCTCACACAAGACCTAGGTGGTATACATAAGGGGTCTCAGGGGAGTGCAACACCACTTGCCTTTTCCCTGGTAGATCTACGCTGTTTATCAAGGGCAATTTTCTTGCACAAGCAGAGGAACTGACCAGACATTGAAGGCAGGTGACTAACCTCAGCAGACCTCTCAGGCCAAATGGTTGTTTAAAAGACTTTTTATTTTCTGAGCACCCTGACAATAAAATTATGCAACTGTCAGCTGCAAACAATATATGCACTGCCCTTCCTAGTCTATCACAGGATGCTCTGTAAAGGGGAAAGCAAAGGAAGAACAGGAGCAACTTACTGGGGTGGACAGAGTTCTAACATGAACAAGTAGCTTCAAGCCTTCTGACTACAGAGAGGAAAAGCTGCTAGTTAAGGGGCAGATATGTATGGTTTACAGAGGGACACTGTGAGAAAACTAGATTTACTGGTTAATGTAGACAAACCAGTCAAGAGGCTTGAGCTCTACTCTTAGTTTTGCTACTGATCTGGTGAATTGACTGGTGAAATTCTCTCAGTTGCCCTGGCTGCACATAGAGAGCGATCTTCGTTTACTCTGAGGACTCATTATTTCATCTCAGGTTGTTCAGAACACTGTGATCCTCAGATGCCAGGTGCTATGACAAAACAAATGCAATTTCAGAAATGAGGAAGAAAGTCAATGGACAGTTTAATAAAATCAATGCAAAAGCAAAGCAAAAGGAAGTCACAGAGGACAGGTCAGAGTCCATCCTTCCACTTCCACTGGGAGAGAAATCTGATTATTTAACACAAACTTGGCTTTCAGGAGAAGTTAGGATTTCAAATAACCGAGATAAAATGGAATGAGATGAAAACAGAACTAATTCATTCAGACCAAGAATAACCCATCTGTATTTTGGAGATGATTGTAGGCAAATTTAGGAATTGAAAAGGCTGTCAAAGTAGAAGCAAATTTCATGTTCTTGGCCTTGGGGAGCCTTTGAAGAGGAATACTTTTTAAACATGAGGCTCAAAGTGAAATAAAGTATCTTCCTGTGTTGTTTCCCAATAAAGCAAAACACTAACTTGACTCAATAATGGGAAGAGATTAAGAAAACAGATTCCTGATATATTGCCTGGAAAGTGGCAATAGCACAGAGTAGCAGAAGTGAAAGAAATCACAGAAATATAGGATATCTGACAACAGGCTGGAGGTCCAAGTTTCTGGCATCTCTAGTCCAACCTCCTGCTCAAAGCAGGGTGAGACCAGGGCATTCAGAGCTTTCTTCAGTCACGTCTTGAAAACCTTCAAAGCCACACCAACTTTCTGGGCAACCTATTCCAATACCTTACTATCCTAACAGTGAAAAAGCTTTCCTGCTTGCAGTCAGAACCTTTAATGTCAATTTTGGCTCTTTATGCTAATCTGAACTTGCTTTTTAAATTACCACCATGCTGCATGCTCATCATACACTGGTGCTTTCAGAGTGGTGCTGCAGCACTGTTCAACCTGCACTGCAGAAGGAAAAAATCTTCCACAAATAATTAGCTGAGAGCAACTTCCCAAAGCCTGCTTGGATACTTGCAGTTAAATATCACAGTTACCCAAGAAGTGAGGATTGCAGAGATACTGCAGAACAAAGCACACACGATTCCCTTTCTGTTCCTCAAAAGGAAAATTTTACTTCACCCTCCTTTGGCTACTGGTTTGGAGTTCTTCTGTTTATCTTTACAGTGTCTCACTCCCTCTCCCTCTCAGCAATTGCAATGTGAAATGAACACATGGCAATTTTTTCTTCCCCCCCCAACAGATGCTGCCAGCAGCTCTCATGCACTACATATCACCTATCTTGGAAAGGCAAGGGACTTGCAAGCCCTAAACTTACCCTTTTTACCCTTTTTCACATTAACTGTCATACGTTTAGAAAACTCAAAGCTGACTATGTCCCTTAGCTTGAACATGTCACCATGCTCCCTAAGACCCTCCTACATATACTCTTAGGCGGATGCTCTGCAAGGCAGAACAGCCTGCTTATGGCAGTTCATAAAGACAACAAACACTTTTTTTCACAGAGACTTGATTAAGTAAATAGATACAGCAAATGAAAAAAAAAAAAAAAGAAAAGTGGTAAACTAAATGAGACTTCTCAAATTATATTTTCTGGGGGCAGGGGACAATTTGCAACTTGAACATGGAAACTGTAAATAGACATTTAGTTTTGTCTGTTTCGTTTGGGTTTTTGCCTTTTTTTTTTTTTTAAATCTTGCTTAGCTACTTCTTTGATTCTAGGTATTGTACAGAAACACCTAAGCAAGGCTGCTCAAGGCTCCTTGAAAGGTTTTAAAGATTCCTCAGTTACTAAAGTTTATTGGATAACAAAGACTTAAGAGAATGCTGGAGCTCCATTTTTATAAACTTTATACGTACTCTGGTATGTTTTTCTCTAAGTTCCCGTTCCCCAAGTCACATGGCTTCATGAGACACTATTTTGTAGATTTTTTCTTTATTTCTAACTTTCAGTTACAATAAGCAGTTTGAAAATATAACCCAGAAAAGTTAGCATTACTGTGACAAACAAAAACCTCAAAAGAATAAAATAATTAAACTTGCAGCGGAGCTAGTGATTTGTTTCAAGAAGGAAGGGACAATTAAAATTGGAAAAAAAAATTCAGTTTGGCAACAATTCCTCTAAAAAGGCATTAAAGTAAATATCTGATTCCAATGGCCACTTTTTAAAAGCAATGGTAGGATCTTTGCTATTTAAGCACAGCCCTCCCTTTGTCCTATTCATAGCACATGCAACAGGGGCTCAACATATCCACAGATGAGCACTAATTCCTAATCTCTACTAGGCCAAGCAAAAGGCTCTTCATGTGTTAGACAGAATTACATCACGGTGATCTAAACTGACAGTGAAAAAAACAGACGGTCTTCTCTTCCAAATCTGCAAGGCCACTCTAAGCCTGCTATGAAAGAAGAGGCAGAGAGAGATAGCGAGAACTCAGTAGAACTAGTTCCACTAATTGTAACAAATAATACTATTTTATGCTTAAAACCTCTTTTCATAACTGAATCATTTCCAGTCCCACCCCGCTCGTCTTTGGACCGAACTAGAAGGGTACATGTGCCATTTTAGGTACAAGTGTTTTGCTTTGATACCTCATGCTGTACAGTCTTCCAACCACACATTTTTATTGTCTTTTGGATTAACAGAATAGTGCCCTGAACAAGATGAGTTTTCAAATAAAATAGAGGGGCTAACATTTCCTAAATTTCCAAGAACTTCTAAACTGCCTAAATACTCACTGCTTGCTCTCATTTTTAGCCACAACCAACAGAGCCATCAATTCAGGATTTCAATTTCATGAAACTATTTATAAGAGAAGATGTAGAACTTTAAAGTTTTCTCAATGCTAGTTAAGCTCTACTTTTAAGCAAGTAACATATCTACAGCTTGCTAATCTCCAGAGATTTCAAGGGTCCTTGTAAGACCAGGTGCCTAAATCCCAGCAGGCTATACCAACTGCTGAAGTATTCATTTTGAAAACAAAAGCATATGCAATAACAGGCCAACCATAACATATTGCCATCCGTACTCTCACTCTGCCTGCTCTGTGAGTTGTTCTTCTCTGCTTTCCTTTCCACTGCTCCAACACAGGTTTACATTCAGCTTTATCACTTGAACAGAGATAATGGCAAGCTTGCTTTGTACTGTGCAATGGAAACAGTTGGGGCCTGGTTCGCAAAGAGCAGAGCGCTGCTCCCCTCTCTGGGAAGGGCAGGGGAGGTCAGACAGCCCACACAGACTCCAATGTCCACTGGAGAGACACAAACACCCCCAACTCCTCACCCAAGGTTGCTGGGGCAGGCAGCAACAAATCCATTTCGATGGCTCCTGGCCTCTTGCCCCACTGAGGCTTTCTCTGGCTTTGCCTCTGTGCATTCCAGTGGGGAAATTTTCCTTGCATCAACTCTGTCCTTTACTCTCTTCCTTTTTCCTAACTCAACCCATGTATCCATCCCACACCCAACATCCATGTTCCTGCCTCACAACCTGGCCTAGGCTTTGTTTGTCACTCATCTTTGGCAAATATCCAGCTTATTTTGTGAAATACCTAGTTTAATTCTCAGTGCCAGAAACACGGGGATAGACAAAAACACAGTACCAGAAACAACATGAAAAGAACCACCAGCAAGTGGTACTATTGCAGGTGGTACCGCCTCAGCTGAGCAATGGATGTCTAGGTGTTCAGTGTTCCTTTAACAGAAAAAAAATGTCTTTACCATTTTTTCAGACAACCCACAGCAAAACCTTTGAAATACAGTCAACCAAAACTAGCAGGGGCAGGGGAAAAGGGACAGGGGAGCAATGCCCCATGCTACGTGCCAATACTCTAAACCAAGCCTGACATTTGAATGATGCAAGAAAGTTATTCCAGTTATCCAGTCCCTGATGAAAAATACGTCAGAGGTTAGCTTTACGAAAGCTAGCCATACCTGCCTCGTGATATTTACTGTGAGATATGAGACCAGTAACCTTCCTTCAAAACCAGAGTGCTGATACGTATAGGCCAGGCAGCAGTTTTATGGGCTTCAACAGAGACCCCAACAAGCAATGATTAGCTTAATAACACAGGGGCAAGGCTGGGTCCTGCCACCTCCAAACTAAGTAGGAATAGTCAAAATACTACAAGTCTTTCTTCCTTAAAACCCAGTTAGTTAGTTGCTAGGATATCGGACTACTACAGCACACGAGTATCAACTGTCATGGTATCAGCAATCGCTTCCAGAAATTTTCAGTCACAGATATCTCCTGTGCAGGTAAAAGGTATGTGTACACACCAGTTATATGTGTGGATGCTTTTACCAGAATCACCCCGATTTGTGACATACACTTATATGCAAGCCACCTGTGGAATTTTGTTTGTTGGTTTTGGATTTCTCTGTTTGGGTGTTTGTTTTCTTTTCTTCCACTAATGCAAAACAAATCTATCTGTTCCATTCCCAAATGGTTCTTTCTCATCAGTGAAAAATCTATAGAAAAGACAACAAAACTCTTGCTGGAAAACAGTTCCGGACACTGTGCTGCCGAGTGTAAGAGAATCTGGTACTACTTCCATTTTACGTCAGCAAGTAAATCCACTTTACTTTATAATTAAATTAAACAGCATCGTTTAAGGGAGGTCGCATGAATATTACTGTGCTATTCAATCCTCTCAAAGGCAAAACTTCTCCTGTGAATCATAATTTCTTTGTGTCTTACAGCTACTGAACCAATCCCTTCCACTCTTCCAGTGCTGTTTTACCACTGAAGTTAAACTCATTATGATTTCCTCTAACCGAGCATTTTGTAGTCCATCTTTTCTCTCAGGTTTCTCCCTGTTTTTTTCTGCCAGCTGCTTTGCAAGCACCTCTTTTGTGACTCTAGCTGGACACAGCTCCTTGCCTCAACCCCTGCTCCTCATAAAAGAGTGACATGCTTCTGTTGCTGCCTCAGCAACACAGCCACCTCCAGCAGTACAGGCAGCTGTGGCCAAGGTCAGCCCTCCACACCCATATGGCCACTGGACCAAGACAGCCGTGCTCCACCCACCTGCCCCTTGCGCTCTGCTCAGGAGCCGAGCCCACCCCCACACCGGGGCTATGCAGCACTCCTGCCAGAGCTAGGGGTTTCTTCCCAAGTCCAACAATCACAAAGAACGTGATTAGAGAGACTGCACCGCAGTGAGAGAGCATTGCTAGGACCAGAAGGGTAATGTTGAGTTCTTCTCCCCCTTTCCCCCTCACTCACATACAGGTACATGTACTCAGTACAGGCAGGCACCACTACCATTTTGCTTTATTTAGAGCAATAAGCAGAAATCCAATTGCCTTTCTTATATATGAACACAAACTTAAATGCACACCCCCTGCCTTCTTTGCAGAAGCTACCTATTAGCCCTCCCCAAAACACAGGAACACACAGACACAAAACAAAGTTACAGTACACCGAGATTAAATCAAATGGGTTTTTTTGAATCAGCTGAAGTCAAGAAATTAGGACTGCGAGGCTTAAATGTACCTAAGTTACTTACATGCCAATATATCTGGTAGTAATTTGCAACATATTAGTAGGTATCTTCAAAGCTTGAAAGATCTACCAGATGCAAGATTCCACAAAATTGAACCAGTTGTGAGAGGCAAGTGACATCAACTAGCAAGTTCAAAGAAAAATATCTGTATTACATGGTAGCTGCTAGAAAGGATGCTCATATTTCTGTCAGACTCTTAGGAAAATACCAGAGCTTCTGTAAGCAGAAACACCATCACATCACCTAAATGATGGTAAAAAGAACAACTTTGGCTTTAACACACGTAAGTTTCTTGTGAAACAAAATACACCCAGAACACTCTCCACAGCCTGACTGCCTTTTCTTGTTAGAATTAAAACCGTAAACATGTAAATCTTCCAGCAACCTAAAGTCTTCTACACACATAACATTCTAAATAAAGAAGCCTTCCCCCCTGCTTTGGCTAGAACTTCTCCTGCTTGTGTTTATTGACACATTTTTCTTCAACCTGACTCCCTGATCCTCTTCCACTGAAGTCACACCATGAGAGCTGTGGGCAACAGGAGTTCATGGAAGGAAGATGGGGAAAAAGGTCACTAGAATTATTAGGCATGCAGGACTTTCCCATGTAAGATGGTAATGTAAATCATAACATTTTAACAGCACATTTTCAGACATAAACAGTCTTTCTTTTAAATCTAAAGGACCGCTAAATATAATGCCACATGCTGAATTCTCCCAGGTATAATTTCACACCCAGATAAACTTGTAATCCAAAATTGTTCTTCTAAAACTAGGAATTTCTAAAACGAAAAGAGCACTTGAAACAAGCCCTGAACTCGAGACGCTAGACTCTTGCCCTAATTACCAGCCCAGCATGAGCACCCGAGATCCAGAGACTAGCTCTAGGTGCCTCTTGAGCTCCCTGGCAATCCCTCCCCCAACAGGCCCCACTGACCAGGACCCTCCCTCCCACTCCAAATGCAGTCTCACAGCCCACAATAAATACCACAGCCTCCCGGTAACACAGACTCTGCTGGAATAGCTTCTAGGCCAAAGCCCCAGAAAAAAACAATAAGCAAAACAAAAAACCACCAGCAAACCCCACCACACTACACAGTACAACCCAATGCTCTCTTCTTTCAAGGTTAGGGTAATTAGGAAGAGGAACAGAGGCCTAATCCTGCAGTTGGGTTTTACTCTCCTACCTCTTTACCTGTTCTAATATTTTAATACAACTAACACCTACTTAATTCTTGCACAGGCCTACGTTGCAAAAGTTTTACAGGCTTTGGGCCCTCAGTGATGTGCTCTTGAACAAGTTAAACTCGTTACATCCTGGGCGAACATGCCTTTCTCAGCCCACTTTAAAAACCCCTGTTGCAACTTCTTCAGGGGTGCATGTCTTTGTCAAGCTTCTAACAGCATTTCCATAAGAGTAATCCTACACAGAGGAGGCTATTATTGGGCTTGATCTACCAGGTGCTAAAAGTCTTGTACTTTTGGTTACAGTGTCCTGCCAGGCTATGCTTGGGTGCCTACTCCTGCTAAGAATGAGACCAACTGATCTGTAGCTTCTCTCTTTCTGGAGGCAAGGAAAGTGTGAAGGCAGTTTCCAGACTTTCCAGCTTCAAAACACCCATAAGGACACTTGCCAGAGTGTTGCTGCTTTGCTTTAACATTCATTTTATAAGCTTTGCACAGTATAGGCCCAAGGATTTCCTTCTGTAGAATTCTTGAACACAAAACAAAGTTGAACCGTTGCTGAATGACTTTTTTTTAAAGGGGAAAAAACATTTTCACATAAATCTGGTATTCTACAGAAACACACAGCTCAAGTTGTCGGACACCCTCCCAGTCATGACGAATGAACTTTTTCAACCGCACACCCGCATTCAGTTTGAACCACTGCTGACTATTCAAACCATCTCACTGGTAGTGATCTGGGTGAATTACCTAAATTCTCACAGTAGCACAATCCTAAATGCATTTGTACCAGCTTAACGTGCTTCTATATGTGAAGGGAAGAGTATGTTTAGGGAAAGGTGGTATCAGCTGAAATACTGTAACTGATAAAACATCCCAATTCTCTTTGAAAAGGCATGAACTGCACAGGCTGGCTTCTCTGGGATGGTTCTCCACACTGATAACAGCTATGAAAACCAAGGTTACAGAGCTCTCTTCTAAGAGACAACAAGAAATCAGCTTAACTTGTAATGAAGGAAGAGACAGGAGTGTGTGTCACACTATCAGGAGTGAAACACTGGAACAACTAATAGAGGACAAACATGGAGCAATCTTTCTTAACGGCTTCTTAGAAGCCACTTAAAACTGCCTTTTGAGAATAATCTAGGCTTACTATATCTTGGACAGTGGCAAAGCTTAGACTAGATGACGACACCACCTCTTCCACTCTACATATACAGGCCTCCACATCTAGTGAGAGCTTTTCCTGTGCCTGTCATTCCGATCTGTGAAAAACTACACTACTGTAGACTTCTTTGGAAAGAAAAGGCTGATTTTTTTTTTGTGGCTTGAGTATGTGGGTGGCCCTGTCTACGACTTGGGCCACACTGCATGAAAATCCACATGCAAACAGGAAGACTTTTTCTTCTAACAGCTTAAATCTAAACAGGCAAAGGGTTGGAGATAAGAGAGCTTTAGCAGACACACAGCTACAAATTACATTACTGCTTCCTTTCCTGCCTATGAAATGATACCTGAAACACCACTTTTCAGTCTAGTTTGGGAGGGGGGAAAAAAAAGCCATTATACTATGTATTAAATTGTCTTCTAACTGAAAAGAATTGTGTAGCATTTGGATAGCAACAGTAGGAAAAATGGAGACTATATCATCGGGCAGCAGCTTCACTTGCCTTACTAAACAGAAAACATGCAATAAAGCAATACAGCACGTATCAGTCTGCAGAATTTTCTGTCATTACACAACAGTATAGGAGAAGAACTGACTCCTTCAAAGTCCTTGGGAGTGTGAACATCTCTGATTTTCACTTCCCAGCCACAGAGTTGTGAATTTGGATTCAAATCCTAAACTAGAGCTGTGAATTCAAGGACCTTGGCTCATCTCATCAGTTATAAGCGAGCTGCCCTTGCTATTACTAACATTCCCAGCACGACCCACTCTCTTGCATCTCGTCTTTCAGTGGAAGGAATTGCTCTTGCCAGTTGGGAATCCTTCCTGCCTTTTGGAGAAGGCCAGCATGGGAAGCGCAACTTATCATGTGTCAAACCACTTTAGCTACAGCTAAGCTGGGTCGAAGGATCACAAACTCCCCGCACTTAACCCTCTTCAGTTCCATTTGATTGCTGGATCACCCTGTTCTATAAATAACCTGCAGTAAAGCCGTGCTACAGGAGCAGAGGGCGGTTCAGTACAGAGGTAGAATCCCCCCGCTATCGCTCGGAGGCGGCCGGCTCGAACTGCGGAGCCCGAAGCGAGGCAGGAGCCCTTGCCGGAGCGGCCCACCGCCGGCGCCAACCGGGAAGGCCCAGACCATAGAGCCGAGCCGGACGCTCGCTAGACCTTCCGCCCGCGGAGCCCGTCTCTCTGCTGCCGCCATCTTGTTGGAGGCAGCGGAACCCGCCCGGCCGCAGAGCCGGACCCGCACCCTCCGCCCGCTTGCCTCTGGCGCTCCCCACCCCCTCGCGCGGCCAGCACCGCCGGCTGCGGGGCCGCTGTTACCTCTAGTGGGCCCGCAGCAAAGCCTAGGCTGGGTACGAAGCCGAGGGGCCGGCCGCCATCTTGGTAAGAAAGAGGGATGTGCGTGACCTACCAACATACAAGTGGTCCCTCCCCCACGTGCCCTCGGCCGGCGGGTTGCTATGGGAACAGGGGGGGCGCATGCGCGCAGGGGCCCTGCGCCGCACCTCCCGGCACCGCCCCGGGGGCGGGGGCATGAGGGCGGGGAGGGGCGCCGCGGCTCCTCCCGTTCCCCCTCAGGGTGCGCGCGCGCGGGAGTGGCGGTTGTGGTCGTTGGCTGCGTGAGGCGCGGGCCGGCAGGTGAGGGGCCCGGAGGGGAGGGGAGTGGGGGGCAGGGCAGGGGCGCTGAGGCAACATAAGGTAAGGGGCGCTGCCCTTCCCTTCTCTCCTCCCTCGGCGAGGCCGGGGGTCCGTCTGCGCGGCCCCTCTATGGAGGGGCGGTGAAGGATCAGCCCCTTCCCGGGCTCCTCCAGGGCTCTCCGGGAAGCTGCTCTGGGCGCTCACCGCGGGACGCACTTGGCGGGCTGGGGATGAGAGAGGGAGGGAGGGCGGCGGGGCGGCCAGGAGGGGTGCTGGGGCGGGGGATGCTGGTGAGGAGGAAGCGGGCGGATGGGAGCTGTGGGGCGGGGCGGTGGCGCCGGCTGTAGAGCCGCCAGCAGCCGGAGGGGGGGTCGGAGCGGTCAGACACGGCACTGCCTCCCCCCGAGGGTTTCGGGGGCGCGGTTCCCCCTTTCCATAGGGAGTGAAGGGGTCGTTCCAGTGCCCTTTGCACGCCACGCTTCAGAAGGCGCTCTTGTGGAAAACTCCAGCCAGGTTGTTGAAACCGGAGGGAAAGAAACGGGATCGCCCAGCTCCAGAGGAAAATCTGGACTGCTCCGAGGCTGCGTGCTCCTGAGCGCTCAGCTGCTGCCCCGAAGGGAATGCTATGGGAAAGATCTTTCGTGAAAGATTTCTGTGCTTGGTCCGTATACTAAAACGTCATATAACTGCAACAATCTGCATAAATAACTCTCCTTCATTTCTTGGTAGCTGTGAGAAACTTTGCTTCGGTCGTAGCCTGAGAAATAGTTGGGTGACAGACAAGCCTTGTGAATTAAAAGAATGTTCTTCTGTGTTCTAGCAGGATCCAGTTTTGTTTGGCACTGAAATTCTCTCACAGAGAATGGTTAAGCAGGGATCAATGACATCATTCGGCAGGAAACAGTCTTGGAGGAGTTGCTATCAGAGCAATCTTGATGATGATAAAAGTGTCTCAGATAACCTCCTCAGTAGTGGCCATAGACCAGCTTATTGACTGTAATACAGACATTGCAGATACTGGTTTTTATTTTTAGCATGAAATTCCACTTGAGAAGCATGTTATCCATTTTTTATTCCGTGTGTGTAATCAGGATGCCAGATTTATGTGAAACAACACCAGATTGGTTCAATGTTTAGCACCTTTAGTCTCATCCTTGCCATCAAAAAGCCTTCCTAAAACTGACCTCTTCTGTATTGGGGAGGGGGGAGAGGGAAGCAGCTTGGTAACTTCTAAGTAATCATGGTGAGCTAAGAAGTTGCACCTTAATAAACCTGAAAGAGGTTGTGCTTGTATATATGTACATATACAGTAGCTTTGAGAAGCAAATGCCAGAGCAGCCAGAAATCATCACAAATTTGAAAACAACTTTGCCTTTAACTTTGCACAAAAAAGGTTGGGCTCCTGTCTGGCTGGCTCTTGGCAGTTTGCTTTGACTTGGAGGTGTCTTTTTGATGGGAGGAATAGGCTGAAGGGTGCTGTAACCTGTAGCAATTTGGTGTCATTTCACATGAAGCTGAACTCACTGACAAAAATCTGCTTGGAAGATGGACAGAATCAGGCAGTGATCATTTCAAATCCATTAAGTCAAAGTGGGAGTGAGCTAGATAGGTGAAAGGTGGCTAAGATATGCGGGCTTTGTGAGTGGCAACAGACACCTGTTTGGTTAGAGGGCAACCCAGGGGAGGGACTAGAACCCTTGGAGCTCTCATCACTTGAAGATACAGCATATGTTGACGTTTTTATATTGCCATAGTAAATTATAGCCGTTTTTATATTGCCATAGTAAATTATAGCCGTTTTAATATTGCCATAGTAAATTTAGCCTTTCTTTTCTTGAACTAATGCAAGTTAGTGCAATAGAAGTTCAATTCTGTTGACAGGTCTTTGTTCATCAGGAGATTTTTTTGCATAGAGGTGTTAGATGAGATATTTTTTTTCCCCTTGTCTGTTTTGTATCTCAAAGTGATACAGCTGTGTGTGAAAATTTTACTTGGCGACAGAAGTTAAAATGACTGAGTTTGCAAGCATCCAGACGAAAGGGGAGGAGAAAATGTTTCATTTTGAAGCTGTCAGCTCTTTACATAACACTCAAGCATGAAAGGAAATGTCGAGGGGAAAGAGGCTTAAAAAGAAAAAAATACACAAGTTCTTTTTCTGAGCTTTGAAAAAACTGTTTCCTGTAAATAGTGAGATGTCTTTAAGCAGTGTATTTGGTTTGGTTAGTTTCCGGAAAGGATGTGAACTTTGCTTTTTCAGGCTTCAAAATGGTTTGTTGTACATCTAGTGCCTTTTAGTACCCCACATTCATGTTGCTTGAATTTATTGTCTGATGATGTTAATAGGAGTAATGGTTGCTGAAGATTCTGCCCCTCGTTAATACCGAAGAGTCAAATACTTGACCTCTGTGAAACAATCAACACTGTTTCAAAATTTGGACATCAAATCAAGAATGCTTCTTTTTAAATATAGTGTGCAACAGTGGGTATTATATTGTTTTGTGTTTTGGTTTTTTTTTCTTGTATGATTTTTAATAAGCTGAAAAACATTATTAATTTTCCAGATTTGTTCCTGACCTTCCATAAAAATGTCCAAGGTAAGAATAAAATTTCTGTCTTCCAATGTAACAATGTGAATCAGATAAATATTTAAAAATATTAAATATTTTAAAAGGGCAGAACGTGTAACTTGCATCATGTTTGATGGTGATGTGTATGCTAAATTTATGGGTCATAAATAAGAGAGAGTCCACATTTAGAAAATATAATATTGAAAGATTGACTGATGTAAAGCATATATTAAAGTAGTTTCTTACAAGTATAAACCTCTGCAGTTGACAAATACTCTTGGAAGGATTTAGTTTTGGTCATTGAGTTGCACACAAGCTCCCTGGTACATTTTCATTGAAGCTTCCATTCTGCTACTGTGTTTTGAGCCAGAATCATTTAAGAAAAGGATGTTCTTAGATTTAATTTATTCATTTACTAATAGAGCCAACTGATCTTCTGGAAAAATCCTTCATAAACCATGTGGTAATTTAGAATACCATTGACATGCTGGGATTCATCTAGTTCTTGGTCTCATGCCTATGGTATAATGGGTATAACATCCATGTTAGCTTATTGGAGTGAAATGAATGATAAAGGGTACTCAAGTGGTGTGCTTGAAGAGGGGAACTAAAGATTTCTCTGCAGCATTTGTAGCAGTGGGCATTTGAAACGCTGTTGTGTAAATCCCGTGCCCTTTAGAAGAGATCTCTGAAGAGGACTTCCAGCTGTCACTTCCTGAGTTGTTCAGTGTTTTCATTTGGATGTGCTAAAAACAGATTAGAAATCTCCACCTTTCTATTTAAGTCTGTAAGCATTGGACAAAAGCTTTTTCATTTTAAATGTGTGTGAAGACACTGTTTAAAAAGTGTGTGATTACTGAATGCGCTTCAAACTTCAATAAAGAAAAGTTTGGGGGTTTGTTTCTTTCTTCTTATGGTGATCTTGCTGGATAGCTGAATAAATGACTTTGGGTTTTTTTTAAACTCTAGGTGAAATGCAGTTGTTCTGTACTTCATGGTGAAGCTGTTGAGTAGTAGGAACACCTGTGTAGTTTACTCTCTGTATGTCATGTGGCTTCAAACCATTTGAAAAAGCTGAGGAAAGCAGTTACACAAACAAGTATGTCTTGAGTGGTTGCTTATTATTGTCTTATTTTATTTTATTTTTAGCAACAGCCTGCTCAGTTTACCAATCCAGAAACCCCTGGCTATGTTGGATTTGCAAACCTTCCCAATCAGGTTCACCGGAAGTCTGTGAAAAAGGGGTTTGAATTTACTCTTATGGTGGTTGGTAAGGAAACGTTTCATGGTCTTTCTCAAAATCAGTACTTGCTCACAGGCAATTTTGAATTAAAATTAATATTACTTCCACTATTGTAAGGCTTCAGCTTGCATCAGAACGCCCTTCTGTACTGTAGCAGTTAACTTTCTTTTATAGTTTATTAATTCATGCAGCAGTTGTTTTCCACGCCACAAACCATGTTTGAATACATTAATAAGTTTGTGGGTGAAGAAATTTTGTGGTGAAGTCCAGTCATTGTTACTTCCCTCCTTCTCTTCTGTCTTACAGGATTCAAGCATTGCATTTAAAATACAGTTTAAAACTGTTTTTGCATTTGAATAGTGTCTTTGGTGGCTTGTGTGTTTTGATTAAGAGAATAGTATTAAGGAGACTATTCTATTTAAAATGTTCTGTATATTTCTGTAGCTCAAAAGAATATGAACTCTGATCTTTCCACCCTTTTTAAATGCTCTTATAAGAGAAGAATGAGAATTGGATTAGCTGGTTTTGATGTGAGCTGTTACTTTTGAAATTTATCTTGATTTTCTGTTAGCAGTTATAATTTAAAGTTTAATTCTGTATGATATTTCATTGAGAATCTCCTTTGGTATCTGGAATGGAAATTAAAAATCCATTGTGTCTGCAGAAATACCTTGTTCCTCTGAGAAGTCGGTTGTATTTTTGCAAATTAAGTAGGCTCCCAAATCAGGCTTGGGCATCTTTTATATCTCTTCTGGTCACACTGCTTGGAAGCTGTAACTTCTGAGATTTTCGTGTTTGAACGCTGTAATTCTTGCTTTTAAAATAGGCTTTTGCAAAAAGTAACCCTAATAGAATTAGGTTCTTTATTACCTGGCGTCACAAGAAGTAAATCTCATTTGTATGTTAGATCTGTCTGAGAGAGATCACAGCGGAAATGAGCAGGAGAAGTGAGCTGGTGTATGACAGGAGGTGTTTTAAGTTCTTAATTGTTTTGAGTTCCAGTAGTTACAGAAAGAGTCTGTCCTCAAACCTTTCATTAATTTTGCCAAATGACAGCCCTAGCATTGCTTTTATCCTGTGTCTGTCATTTGTAGTTCGGTGTTGGACAGAGTTGGCCATTATTTTTGTCGTCTTAGAATTTTATCATAGATGTTTACTGTATCTTTCATTAGATTTGCTTAGGATAATATCATATTGGATATCTTATAAAATCTGAGGGTAAAGCCAAACTATAAGCAGATGGTCCAAATTATATCTCCTGTAACTATTCAGAATTTACTGTTCAGTGATCCTAAAAATCTGTTCTGAGAAATAAAAGATGTGCTTCCTCTGCTGCAGCTAAGCTTAAGTTCCAGATCTCTTTGATATTAATAGCAAATATTGCTGTTTGAAGCCGTTCTGGCATATAGACCAAACAGTTGTTTCTAGCTTCTTGTAAAATAAAAAACGGGGAAGATTACATGGTGTCAGAGTAACAGAAAGGCAATTAATCCCACCTATGTCTCAGAGTAAAATTTAACGTTACAGTCATTGTCTGCCAGTATTCTAAGGGATAAATGAAAACTACAGGAAGAGAACTTGGAGAGAAGTAATTGCGTTGAAAATATGGAGTGATTACTTTAAAGTAAACTTAGCAGAGGGAGGCAGTCAGTGTAAGATAAAATAAAGTGTGCTTTAAATTGTTGATTATTTCAACAGTTTGGAATGTGAATTCTTTCTCTTGAAATATGTATGGGGTTTAAGTATGTTCTCCTGTTGGTTATATCTCAGTGTCTGTATTGGACTATTATTCTTCATTAAGTTGCCATGCTGCTTAATTTCTGAGCAGGAGAATGTTTATTTAAAGGCTGTCTGCACTGAGTCAGCCCTAATCAATAGTTTTTGTTCTTCTCATTGTTTTTTCTGCTATTGTTTATTGTAGTATGTGAAAATACCAGCTTGAGTTTGTAACAATTTGGCTGCTTGGCTGTGTTGCTTCTAAAGAAATCCTAACCACTTGTATTTATTAACAGTTCCATGGTTGTTCCCATTATTAAGCCATGACTTAATAGTTATTTCACGTGAGAGTTGCTAAACTCTGACTACTGTGGCCAGTAGTTAGAATAGCTACTCTTTTCATTAATACTTGACAGTGGCTATGAAAACTGATTTGGTTTACATGTAATATTTACCCAGACTGAAAGTATGGAATGTGCCACTGGTTAAAATCATGCTTTTTTGGTTTTGCTGACATGATGCCATGTGACTGTTGACTTACTCTGCCTGCATGTCTCTTGCTGGTGAAGGCTGCACTCATAAAATCTGATCTTGGGAGATACATTCTATAAGGCATTAAAAATTGGCATCTCCTAGTCAAATATTTATTTAAAAAATAATTCCACCTCTTTTTTCTTTTGTTCAGATATTTTTGTCAGGCTCCTGTTGCAGAATAGTTTGTGTAACTTAGAGGAATCATGTGGCCCATCATTTTTAACTTCTAAATTTTTTAATTAATTCTACCAACACCTGAAACAAAACCAAAATTCTAGAAAAGGATTTGTTCAGTGAATTCAAGTACGGAGTGTTTTGAGTTGCTGGTCTTTTTTATGCCATGAACATTTGTTTTGATTAAGATCTTTAGCTAATTAGTTTGCTTTTGAACTTTCCTCATGGCTTGGTCAATAGCCCTAGAACAAAAGTATATTTATGGTACACTTTGGTAATCCCCAGTTCCATCAGTGAAAAAATTGCTCTGTGTGTATGCTCAGTAGCCATGTCATATTCCTCTTCCCTTGGGTTCCTGTTTGCCACATTAGCATAAAAACCAGAAATAAATCATACTTCATGATGGCTGGCTGTGCAGAAGTTCAGCAATGCCTTTTTCAATGTATCAATTGATATAGCTAGGCAGGATCTAGCTTCTCAACTGTGTATGAACTTTCACATTCTGGAGTGATAGCAGAAAAGCATGCCTTAAAAAATCGAGAGACCTGAAACGGGAATTTTTAATTATAAATTGATCAGAACTCCAATTGACTAGCAGATTTGATTACAAATCATCAGTGAAAGCTCTGAGAAAGTGTGTAATAAAGCTGAGATGTGAAAATTGTTCAGCCTAATGCAAACTTTTCTAATACAAAATTGTAAGCTGTGAATTTTTAAATTAAAAGATTTAAATTTAACATAAAAAAAGATGTATAGTCAGATGATACTGTCTGGATAGAGTTGAAATTAGTTATGTAAATATGTTGAATTTGTCTTTACATTGAATCACAGGTGAATCTGGGTTGGGAAAATCTACATTGATAAACAGCCTCTTCTTGACAGATCTCTACCCAGAACGGATAATCCCAGGAGCTGCTGGTAAACACACCTTTGTTCTAGTTTCTCTGTTCTCGATGATTTTTGGAGTCGAATGCTTTTACCTTTGGATTTTGGTAACAGCCAGCAGTGATTTCTAATTGTAGTAGTTTCTAATGTATTTCCTTATACTTGAACTGTTTTATAGAATTTGTTCCCTCTGTACCCAGGATGTATACAGAGTCTTTGTTTAGTCCTTGGGTGCATTCATACTAGCACCTAGAAAGTTGATCCCTTCTTTTGATGACATAAAAAAAGGTCATTGTGTCACAGCAAGATAAGCAATCAACTAAACCAATCAGAAACTTCCTTTAATTTTTAATATATTGCAGTTCTAAACATCTGCATTGTTTATGCCTGCTTGGACTTGCAACTTGCTTCTTTTGCTTTGGATTGATATTTAGTGAACGTGAACTTCACCTCCTTTTCTTCAGTGTCTTGTCCCTTTTTTATTCTGTTAACCAAGGTATACAATAATCCAACAGAAGAGAATATTTTAAGAAAATAGAGGAAGGTGCTGGTTTTTTCCCCTCTTTGCTAATTGTTGAATGACTTGCTTTAATAATTTGTAATGTTAGCTGAATAATTAGTTATCACTTTCAACCTTAGGAAAAAAAATCCATTATGTATAATTTAGTATTGTTCTCCAAATATCTGATTACCTACAGTTTTTTGTCAGTCTCTTCTAACAAAATCTGACGAACTTAAATACTGAGTCTTGCTGTTAAGTTATCAGGCCTTAGAAGGTGATCTGTGGAATAACATTTATATGGTTGCATCTGCCAATTAATCTTTTGAGCTTATCTCAAAATGTCTTATAAATACTATTCTGAAAGATCAAGTTTATTGACTTTTAGAGAAGATTGAACGCACTGTGCAGATCGAAGCCTCAACAGTTGAAATTGAAGAGAGAGGTGTGAAACTGCGTCTGACAGTTGTAGATACACCAGGATATGGGGATGCTATCAATTGTCGAGACTGGTATGTAAACAGAGTATAATATTGATCTGTGTATGAAGACTGACATCCCTTTCATATTGGTCCTGGGGGCGTGGGAATAAGTAACTGAAGTGGGGCTGCATTAATAATGATATGTATATCATTCAAAGTTCAAAGTAGGATGGCCCATGTGGCAACCCTAGCTATTAAACACTTCCATTCCACACGTGATTCAAGGTTAAGACTTGTTAAGATAATGACTTAACAGTCATTATCTTACTTTTTTTGGTGTGTTATGTGAAGTACTGAATTGCAGGTGTGATTTTTTGGAGAGACTGGCATGTGTTCTAATTCTGAGGAAGCTTAATTTAGGTGTTACGAGTTCATTCAGATACATGTAAAGAGTCATCAGTAACTTACACACAACTTGAAATAAATCTTGTGGCACAGATTTTTTTTTTTCTTAGTTAACTTAAGTTTGGAAGAGTTTTAAGTGAACAGTGACCTTGACTTTTTTAATAGTCAGGACGCAATGGAACCACTGGTGCACAAGAAGTTCAGCAATACTCTGAGAAAATAAGTCATCTGGTCTTTAGTGCAAGTAAAAATCCACCTTTAGATCTTGTCCACATTCATTTGAGCATTCTCAGATTCTGTGCTTCATTTTTAAGTGCATTTTCATCATCTTTGGGTTTGATGTTTTTGGTGGTTTTTTTTTTTTGAGAAACTTACATTATAATAAATACTAAACAATAATCTTGAGATCAATGGCGATCAGTTTTCAATGTTAATCCCTCTCCCCACATGTCTCAAGCCCTTAAAACTCAAGGCAGGGACTGGGGATATAAAGTCCCTCTCATCATAAGTTAAGATCAGGTTCGAGACCACCTGAGGAACTTGAACTTGATAAGGGATTTGGACTGCCCCTCCATGGGACCGGACAAGATGCATCCCATCTTGTTGGGTTATCTGTGGCAGATGTAGTTGCCAAGCCACTCTCCATTGTATTTCAAAAATCATGGCAGTCAGGCAAAGTCCCCAGTGACTGGAAAAAGGGAAATATCATGTCCATTTTCAAAAAGGAGGACCCTGGGAACTACTGACCAGTCAGCCTCCCCTCCATGTCCAGTAAGATCATGGACAGATCTTCCTGGAAGATATGTTGAAACATATGGAAGACAGGAAGGTGATTAGATACCACCAATATGGCTTCACTGAGGGCAAATCATGCCTGACTAATTGGTGGTGTTCCACAATGGAGTAGATAAAGGAAGAACTATTGATGTTATCTACTGATTCTGTTAGGCCTTTCATATGGTCCCCATAACATACTTGCCACTAAATTGGAGACATAAGGGTTTGATGATCAGGCTGTTGGATGGATAAAGAATTGGCTGGATGGCCATGTCCAAAAAGTTACAGTCAGTGGCTCAAAGTCTAAGTGGAAACCAGTAAAGAGTGGTGTCCCTCAGCAGTCCATAGTGGAACCAATACTATTTAATATCTTCATCAATGATATAGTGGAATTGCTGACACCAAGCTGAGTGGTACAGTTGATTCACTAGAGGTAAAGGGATGTCACCCAGAGAGACCTTGATGGGCTGGAGGAGTAGATGCATGCAAACCTTATGAAGTTCAACAAGGCCAAGTGCAGGGTCTTGCACATGGGTTGGGGAAGTCCTCAATGTAGACTGGGAGATGAATGGGTTGAGAGCAGCCCTGCAGAGAAGGATTTGGGGATACTGGTGGAGAAAAAATTGGACATGAGCTGGCAATGTGCACTTGCATCCCTGAAAGCCGTTTTTATCCTGGGCTGCATCAAAAGGAGCGTGGCCAGCAGGTCGAGGGAAGGGATTCTGCCTCTCTACACTGCTCTGGTAAGACCCCACCTTGGAGCACTGCATCCAGCTCTGGGCTCCCAGCACAAGACAGACATGGACCTGTTAGAGTGGGTCCAGATGAGGGCCATGAAAATGATCCAAGGGCTGGATCAGCAGTGAGAAAAGGCTGAGAAAGTTGGAGTTGTTCAGCCTAGAGAAGAGAAGGCTCCAGGAAGACCTTACTAAGGCCTTTCAATATATGAGGGGCTTATAGGAAAGATGGAGAGAGACTTATTACCAGGGTCTGTAGTGGCAGGGCAAGGGGCAATGGTTTTAAATGGAAAGAGGGTAGATATAGAGTGGACATAAGGAAGTTTTTCACAGTGATGGTGGTGAGATGCTGGAACAGGTTGCCCAGAGAAACTGTGGATGCCTCATCCCTGGAAGTGCTTATGGTCAGGTTGGACCGTGTTTTGAGCAACCTTTCCAGTGAAAGGTGTCCCTGCCCAGAGCAGGGGGGTTGGACTAGGTGATCTTAAAAGATCCCTTCCAACCCAAACCATTCTGTGATTTTTAAATCAATTTGGAACAAGAAGCTTAGATTATCCTGAGCATGTGTAATTAATACTAGTCAAAAGATGAATGCTAACCCAAGAGAAGCTTGCTGTACAAGTTAAAATGGTGTTATATGCGTGTATATTTTACTTTTAATATAAAATAAAAGATATGCATAGTAGTTCGTTATTCCAGAATTCAAGTAAAATTTTAATATATGTGCTCTTCTACTCTTACAGTCTTACAGCACCACTAAATTAATTTTTGTACATCAACAGGATGTTTTGGTGTTTTAATATTACCTTTGAAACATCACTAAAATTAATGACCATTTGGGAATGAACATGATTTCTTGAATCCATTTTTGTTTTACAGTTTTAAGACCATAATCTCTTACATTGATGAGCAGTTTGAGCGATATCTGCATGATGAGAGTGGTTTGAACAGAAGGCATATCATCGATAACCGGGTTCATTGCTGCTTCTATTTCATTTCACCATTTGGTCACGGGTAGGTGTTTCTCCCTAACTTTATTTTACTTCAGGGCGTTGGTTTGTGGTTGTTGACTTAAATTTTTAAAATCAGATTGCTATTACTTAAGTAGTAGGACAGCTGGAATTAATTGGCTGTGTTCTTTTTCTCTGCTTAAAGAGAGAGATCTGTATTGGTGTAAAATAAATTGGTAATTTAGATAAAAAATAAATTAAACTTTTTCTACATTTTAATCTTAGCCCTAAGCCTTTGGGTAATTTAGATTAAAATTTTTCCACATTTTAATTTTAGCCTTAAGCCTCTGGATGTTGAGTTTATGAAGGCCATACACAATAAAGTAAATATTGTACCAGTGATTGCAAAAGCTGATACGCTTTCTCTGAAAGAGCGAGAAAGACTAAAGAAAAGGGTAAGTATTTTTCTGGCTTGCTGAGAAATATTGTAACTTAGGTTATAGCAGCATGGTTACTGAAGAGAGGGGTGTTCTCATTCAATATCGTGCTGTCCTAGACAAGAAAAATATAATTTCATGCACAGTGTAACATTATTTAATGTGTAGTTTGGTAGCTTGTAAATTCTTCTATTATGTATTTAACCCAGAAATTGTCCTTAAAATGTTGTGTGTGAAATGTCAGATTGACTACAGTTACAATTACATTATGAGTGAATTTTGAAACTTTGGAAAAATATTTAAATGCATTTGCTAATGGTAACTGCTTTCTTACCTGTTTAATCAGCCCCAAAGCTGAGATAGTATCTCCATCTATAATGTGTATATATTTTTTTACCCACTCAGAATTCTGATGATTGAAAAGCAGGACTTCAGTATTTGCTAAAGGTGGGGGGGAAATGCAACAAACCATCATGAGTTAATAACAACTATGAAATTTAGAAAGAAGTGTAGAGTTAACTTGCCAGAGGCCACACTTGATCCAGTTGTAGCTGTTTTATTTAAAACCTTATCTGTGATTTTTTCACTTGCAATAAAAATAGAGAAGTATGCTTTACTTTGATATACATATTGTGCTAGAATTCTGCAGAAATAAAGATTTTTTTAAAAAAATTTATTTTAAAGAGCAAAATTTGGGTTTATGGCAAATGGCATCCAGCTGCAGATGCCATTCTTAGCAGTCATGAAGACAGAAAAAACTACTTGTTATGTCTGTAGTTCAGTTAGGCTTTTAAACACTCCTACCCCTACCACCGATATTAATTCAGAGGCAAGTGCAAGGAGTTTTAGACTGTTCAAAGCAATTAAGTCAATGCTAGATAATAAAAATAATATTACAAAGGTTTAAAAAAAGCTCAATTTCTTATGTGTAATCCACAGAGGACAGTGTTTATTTGAAACGCTATTGTTTGTCTGAAACCGTGTGGCAAGTAGTTGTTGAATATCACGAAGAAATATGGTGTTTAAAACAAATACTTGCCAAGTAATTTGGATCAGTAAGGCCCAAATTTCTCAAGAGATGGTGTATAACTGATTAATTTTACCTTAAGTTTTAAAAGTACTGGCCTTACATGGATATTATCTCAATTTCTTGTATTATAAATCTCAGATTCTGGATGAAATAGAAGAGCATGGCATCAAGATCTATCACCTGCCAGATGCTGAATCAGATGAGGATGAAGATTTTAAAGAACAGACCAGACTCCTGAAGGTATGACTGGCTTCATAGGTTACATACGTGGATAATATACTGTGTCTTTTCGGCCTGCTCAGAGGGCTTTAGAACAAGATACATACCGTGACCTGCAATGAGACCTTGAGTGAGTCGCTGTGTGTCTGTGCCCATCCTTCTCATTCTGAAAGGTGGTAGTAACAATGACTTATTTTTTTTTTTACAGCTTCAAATTAAAAGCATTACAAACTTATTTCCGTCATATGCAGTGCTGAGCAGAACAAGAGTTGTTCTTGGAGTTGTTTGTTCTGGTTCATTATTAGTAATTTTTGCCATTTTGGCTTTCAGGCCAGCATTCCATTTTGTGTAGTGGGATCCAATCAACTCATTGAAGCCAAAGGTAAAAAAGTTAGAGGTCGACTCTACCCATGGGGTGTAGTTGAAGTGGAGAATCCAGAACATAATGACTTCCTGAAGCTGAGGACCATGTTAATGTAAGTTAGAAAATATCAGTTAAATGGTAGTTTAAAAATCAATTACCAGGAAGATACTCAACTACTGTAATGGGGGTTTGGAGCAGTTGTGGAATCCTTTGAGACATTCAGAATTTGTCTGGAGAAGGCTAAGAGCAAGCGTGACCTAGCTGGGATAGGTCTAGGCAGGAACTGGACCACATAGGCTCCATAGCTTCTTTCCAACCTGAATTACTCAATGATTCTGTGAAAATAATCTTTGTCTAATTATTTTGTTGAACACAGTGTTGTCTTGCTATCCAGAATCCCCAAGAACATAAAACAGGTTGCTTCACACCTTGTGCTTATTTAAATATATCTATATCTAGATACATGTCTGCAAAGGAGTAGACTTCAAAAGTCCACTGGTTGATTTTTTTCAGGCTTTACTATGCTTCCCCTGCCCAGCACTGCTTTACCAAATGCTTCACCCAAGAGGATGGCTTATGTCAGGCCTCAGGGTCTGAGGTGGTGTCTCTGTGTGTCTTTTATTGCACTGATTTAACTTAAATTAGCTGGTTAAATGGGTGTACACGCTGAACATGTTGACCCAATACAGTGCTGAATGTGAGACTTGGTTAAGCGAGCTGATGTGACACAGGTATGTTTTAATTATTGTTCTTCCTCCAGCACCCATATGCAAGATCTTCAGGAGGTGACCCAGGATCTTCACTATGAGAACTTCCGCTCTGAGAGGCTCAAACGAGGTGGCAGGTTGTTATCTTATGGTTACATGCTGTTTCTTCCTTTTCTGAATTTACTTTTTGGTGTCTCTCTCTCTCGGTGTCTCTCCTACCATTTACTTGTGAGGACTTGGTAGATCACAGACAGCTCTACAGCTCCAGTCAACACCAAGTTCAGTCGATCAGCTTACACTGAACGTAAGAAAAAGTACTGCATAAATCTGAAGAGACAGTTGTGACATTAAAAGGGTGTAGATAGGTCTCTGCTTTGTTTTAAGACTTGAACACACTTGGATTGAAACATTTGAGGTAAATAAGTAGGGCAGAGGTCTATGATAAATGCTGTCTTCAAAAATCTGCATGTTATGTCAGTGCTGATACATTAAAGGGTTTTTTCCAGAATTAACTACTGGAATATTTGGACTGTGTCTTTAGAAAGAGAGGCTCAAGACCTCTGCAGTCCTTTATTAAACACGGTATAAAGAAATAATTTTCTTTGCATAGCAGTCACAGGATAATGTCTTTCAATCCTGTTTTGAGCTGTGGTGGGCAGGGCACAGCTTTCCTGGTAAGAGACAGGCAGGACACCTCATTTTTCATTAAAATAGCAGGGTTTGTGAAGTTGAGTTTGTCAGTTCTTGTTGAAAACTGGGTGTTTCCTGGTTTAGATTTTTCAGCTGCTGCTCTTATGTCAACCACTAGAGGGTTTCATAATAGCACACTTCAGTGGGTTTGATGTATTTTGCAAAGCTTTTTCCATCATGCTGCTGACATAGGTTTTGTCACATGTCTAGTCAGTTTTCAGGCAAAAGAGTTTGTCCCGATCTCTAGCATTGGCCTACAAGTCCAGTTTTCCCTTCAGAGAAGATGACATGCTCTTTTCCCCTGACTTTTAAATCTTACCTTCCGAAGTTGAAGCTAAAAAATGGTGTGTTTTGCCAAGTTCTGGTGCCTGTTTTCTAACAGGTATGTGCAGAGGTCTTAGAAGTAATATAACCTAAGGTCATGCAGAGTTAAAATAATGTTTACCAATTTTTTAGAGGATTTAAAATTTTCTCTGCCAATGACGTGACAGTAAGTCGCTGTTAAGTTGGGGTATATTTCTTTGTGAAGCTAAAACATGGTTTTGTATCTTAACTAGTTAAGTGGTCTATATGTCTTTGTTTTCACACTTCTGAAGTGCTGCTAGAATGTAGTTAAGTTTACTGTAAGTGCAGGTAGTTTGCATGTGAATTTATTTCAAACTTGCACCTACCCCACTGGCAGCATTTGGCTATATTCCGTAACATTCTTAGAGGCTTTTGGGCACAGAAGATTTTTTTTTTTACTGTTTCGTTCTCTGTTAACCTTATAACAAGCCGCAGGTTGTTTGCTTTGCGCTTTTGATGGCACTTGTGTGACTAGATCTGTTAGCAGGTCTTTCCCATTGCAGCATGGGATAGGAGAAATCTATTGCCAAAGTGGTAGGTAATCTTGAAAATATGGTTCATAAAAATATTCTTATGTTTGGTTTCTCAATGTAAAACTGCAATGTCCCAATTAAGCAAGAGTTTGCTGATATACTGATTGAAAGCATTTCCCTAATTTTGTCAGGAGTAATCAATGTTTGTACTATACTTCAATATCTTATACAAAAGAAATATTTTGGACTTAAAAAAAACAATCTAACTTCAAAGTCTTAAGTGGAGCAGAGGATAAAGGGTTCCTGCAGTTGGAAGGATCTTGGATATGTACAGTGGTTGTTTTACTTCTCTGGTTTTGGTTATGAGCCTTTTAGATGCTTGGTAGCAAATGTGGTTCCTGAAGTTAGAGCAGGGATAGAACTGCATTAAAGGAAGGTTCTGCCTGGAGGCTTCCAGATACAGAATTTCTTAGAGCACTGGTGATTTTATATGTTGCTTCATATTTTTGTTGACATCTTGTCTAGCATTAGATGTTCTATGATTCTGTGATACCTTGAACTTATATTTTGCTTTAGTTGTATTGATTTATTGCACCAATGAAAGAAGAATTGAGTATGTGTTTGCAGTATTTCTGAATTTACTATATCTGTGTGGTACTCACATTGCAATCAGTTAAGATAATATTATGCTCAGGTAAACTGCTATACTTGGATACCATTCAGAAATAGTTTTTACTGATACCTACATGCAAAGATCTGTGATGTTTTAAAGTCATAGCCGGACTGGTTTATACTTGTTCTGGGCATAACTTTATGAAGGAGTAATGGATAAACTGATGTCTTAAAAATAAAAACATGAATTGCAGCTACATGGAGAACATGTTTCAATGAAATTCGTTTGTATTAGAACACATATGTCAGTTTCATAAAAGCCTTGATTTTTGTCAACAAAGCATTGTCTGGAAGTTCAAAATATGGAATGTATGCACATTATTGAACAGCATTCATCTTATTTTAGGAAAATAGAAGATGAAGAAGTAAATAAAGACCAGATTCTGCTTGAAAAAGAAGCTGAAGTAAGATGACAGAACTCTATACTCTTGTGATGGGGGAATTTTTATTAATGTATCACTACTTTAGGTCAGATGATTTATATGATCTCAGTAATTTGTAAAGGAAAAGACAGAATTTGCTAATATAAAGTTATTCAAAGTGCAGTAACAAAACAGAATGAAGAGTAGGGGAGTCTCAGGATGCTGATTTGTTGGAACAGGTGGAATCTGGTAAAATGCCTGATTCAGCTGTACGAATCAGTGATGCACATTGTGTGGGGAGGGGAGAGTCATCCTCACATGAGTAAAGTTAGCAGTTGCAGACTGGCAGAAAGTCAGTTCAGCTCTGCAGCAAAGGAGGGAACAATGCTAGGAATTGTCAGGAATAAAGAACGAAACAGAAATTCTCATTCTGCCACTATGATAAATCCATAATGTATAGCTCTAACACTGTTTTCATTGTCCTAATCCAAAAAGGATACAGCTGAGACTAGAAAAAATAAGAGTGAATAGCAAAAAGTGGGAGGAAGGGCTGAAGTGGAAAGCTGAAGCAGGTCCTGTACAAGGGGGGATTAGGTTAATGTTCTTGTTGGGAAGTAGATGACAGAGGGGAAGGATATAGTAAGGGGCTTATGTAATCCTAGGTGGCAGGATGAATGGGAATCTACTATACGAGAAACAGGTCACGTTTAATGAGATTAATAAGTGGCTGATTTCAACTAAAAAGGATACTTTTAAGATAGTCTGTAAATTGTGGAACTCATTAGCGTGGAATTTTGTGCATAGCAAGAATGCAGATAAGCTCAAAAATGCTGAGAGACTGGAGAGTTTTACTTTCTCCATGAATGTGCTGGCTAAACACAAAGGTAGAATTTTTTGGTTTAGCAAGTTCAGAATTTAGATTATTCTAGAGTTTGAGAGTGTATGTCAGGAAATCCTGGTGTGTGTACCTGGCTGTGAGGCTTTTCCATACATTTGCTAATAGCCAGTATTGGAGAGAAGCCTGAATTAGATGGACTTTTTGGACTGCTCTAGCATAAGCAGGTGCTTAGTCTTTAACTAGTGGTCTTAGTGGCTACCCAAGTCCCAAAAGGTAACTTGAGTAAAAGTGAAAAGGGTCATTGTTTCAGGGTATATGAAAAATAATAGTGTAAACATTTCCCAGGTTTAACTTTTAATTGTGAAGCTTAACAGTTTAGTTCGACTTTAAAGTGTAGGTGCACAAAGGTGAGGACACCCAAACATATTTCAGTCATGAGGTTGACTTCCCACCTGTCAGAGTTGGGTACAATAAAAGAATTGAAATCTTGTACATACATCATGGCTGAATTAATCCTAGTAGCTGAGTTACATGATTACCCTGTGTTTAAATGTTGCAGTTCTCTAAAATTGAGCTTCAGCCATTTTTAATAATGCTTATGTCTCCTGGGATGATTTGCCTGTAATACTTGCTTGCACCTAGACATCACTAGTAAGGGAGTTGGGAAGTAATCCTGACAATTTTTTTTAGTGACAGATAGAGGTGTATTTTGGAGGGGACATAAGCTGCTTTTCTTTTGGTGATAAACTTCAGTAACTGTGTGTGTTCAGCACTTCAGTACCACCATTTTTATGCATTTAACTTCAGAGGCGACAAAGACTTCCATTTAGGGATGCTTAAAATCTAATTCCAAATTACAATAATAATGCCTGCTTATTTCAGCCAGTACATTTCCAACCTCTTAATGGATGAGGAAGAGCAGTAGAAGATGCTGTAACCCGAGACTGTTACCCATCAGATAAAGATAATGCAGATATATGTTCCCTCTTTAATATAAATAATTAATAGTGTGGTGGCAGTCATATTCTGAGGTAAGGTTAGGCTAAAGGATTCTTCTGTGCTACTTTTCCAGCTTCGTCGCATGCAGGAGATGATTGCAAGAATGCAGGCACAGATGCAGATGCAGATGCAAAGTGGAGAAGGAGATAGCAGTGCAGTTCACGGACACCATGTATAAAGTCTTTGGTAAGATGTTCAAATAGCCACTTAAAGGGATTTTCTTTTAACTCCTCATTATTGTAGTTGATATTAAGAAGTTCTGGAAAATGTTTACAAGATGGGTTTGCATAGGTTTCAATCTTAGTTTTAATTTTTAAGGTTTAACTACTGTTTGTGAAGTGAAATGGCTTGGAGCCAAACTAAATATTAGAGAGTGTGTGTGTGCGTGTAAGGTGTCTTTGAAATTATGTAAACAGGTGATTCTCAAACCCATGATGAAGTCATAGTTTCATTGTGACTTTTAAAATGTTTGCTGTTTTTTGGGTTTCTAACTGTAAGAAGATAGCTGATGTTAGACTGTATTTTTTCTGTCTTGTTTTTAGATTACTTTATACCCTGACTTAGAGGAGACATTCTGGAGTTGAATTACAGCAGTGTTAAACCAGAAAGGATGCCTTGTACTCAACATGTGACACGGCCTTTGCTTTAGAGTTTAACATGGAAATGCATGGTGGTAACTCTTGTTATAGGTATTTCATAACATGTAGTCAGTTGGTATTTTATATATTATACACCTTTGACTTTGTTTGGTAATCCATATATTGAGCTTATTTTCAATTTCCCATTGTATTAGGGATACAAAATAGACATTGGAACTTTTCTAGCCTGATAGGGTGTTAGATAATAATTTTTTTTTTAACACGGCTTAGTAGCTCCCTGCTTTTAACTTTTACATGTAGAAATAAACAGCTGTCAGTGTCAATGGCATGTAACAGTCACCTCACTAGGGATCTCTGCAAGGTTAATTTTATATTTTTTGCAGTGTTTACAGGTGTGTGTCTGACACCATCAGCGCTTTTTCTGTCTCTGCTCAGGGCAAATAATATCCTTGGCTTCTGCAAGCATCAAATTAAAATTCAAGCATGCCTTGTGTCTTAACAAAAGAAAGAAGAGGAAATGCCTTTTCAAGAGGCATACTGTATTTTATATGACAGTCATTATTTCCTTCTGATTTAATCTTGAGGGGTATATATTCTTTATTGTTTGCCTAAAACCTCTTACTCTATTGCAGATAACTTTTAAGAGTTTCTTGTAGGCTAGCACAAATCAGTCCTGCTATTTTCTGGCATTACTGTAACCAAATAAACTTGAATAATTCTGATACTGTTCAATGAGGTAGACCCCAAAGAGTAGTTTGCTATGCGTGGGTGTTCCCTATATCTAAATGTATAAGATATTCTATAATTCCTAATAAATATTTTTATACAATTTTTAGGGCATTGCAAACTGTTAATTGTAGTATAAAATATATACTAGCTCCCTTCTTTTTTTTAGTGATCTGTCCCTGACAGGATCAATGCAAACTGTATTTTAAGGTCTTGCTCCAAGATGGAGCTAGCAGTATTACTTTGGAAGTGACTCTGGTAAGTGACACCTTTTCTTGTTTGTTTTGTGGTGTTTTTTTTTTTTATATTAGGCCAAGGTCACTTTCCTTAACATTGATAGTAAAGGAGACTGGTTTTTAGCATGGCTGGACTTCTAGTACATGTCATGTTTGGTATTGTATTTGCAGTACATAACAGCTGTGTTATACAGCTACATAGATAATAGCTGATAGCATAAGCAGTAATACGCCATGGTTGTTTTTTCTACTACTTCTGATAGAGCCAGCAATCAGATTTCCTAATATGATCTGTTACAAAACATTATCTGAACAGCTAATAAATAGATAGAATTGCAACTTTTTTCTCTTCTTTGACCTCAGGTGCAGCTGTGACTTTTATAATTTTTTTTAATGTTTCTTTGAAACAATTAATAGGATTTCTACAGCTAGTGTATAACTCCAGTGGTGCTTCAAGTGGCTAGATTAAATATAAACCTGCTAAGCAACTGAAATTTTTACCTGTCTGAAACTACTGTTGATGAATTGTTTTATATTTGAATCTTTCTAAAAATGTGATGTAAAATCCTGCGTCGTAGCCTTTGCTAGGGAGCTCCAGTTTTCTTCTCAAAAGCAATTACTGTAAAAGTTTTGAACAATTCATTTGAGCTTCTCTAACCTTGACAAAGTGAAAATGAGAGTTTTTTTCTATGTTGAGATGCACAGAGATGTTAAGTCCCATTTTGTCAAGTATTTATCTATAAAACTTAAATGGCGCAAACATGCACTTCCAAGTTCTTGTCGTCTTTGTTTCTACACGTTCTTTCGAAAAAACTAATGTGGCATTATTGTCAGAAAACACTCCACAACACCTTATTTATTTCTAAATCTTTTGATATCTTTTTATGAATCAGTTGTCATAAATTTACCAAAAGAACTTACTATAACCTTAAGTCATTGAATACTTTGTGAAGTCCCATGCTGTTCTACAGTTGCCACAAGTCTGGGTGGTTGTTTTTTTTTTTCTGATAATGCAGCATTTGTCCACTTCTAAGCTATTTGTCTGGCATCTATTAAATGTTTTGAACACAGCATGCTTCAGACACTGTCCTCTTTGCCAAGGAGAGCAACTGTGGGACGTTCACGTTTTCATCTGTAAGCTTGGTGTGGTATGGTAAGCTGTAGTAGTATTATGAACCCGTACTTGAAGAAAAAATGTGAAATCTAAAATGTTATGCAAAGGGGGACTAGTTGTACATGTAACTCTGTGTATGTTGGTTTGGTAGTTTTTTCCTGTATTTTTTTAACATGGGGACAAAAGTAGATTGTCCATGCATTTAGTGCTATTTGGCCACTACCTGTGGAATTATGTTAGGCAATGTCTTACTCTCTGAAATATGTATCTATTAAAATATTTGATCAGGATAAAGTGTTCTGTTTGATTCTTAGGCAAATAATTTTTGATATGCAAATTCTAGCAGGAGAAGTATTTGTGGGTTGGTTTGAGTTGTTGTGTTGTTTGGTTGGTTGGTGGTTGTTTGTTTGTTTTTTTAATAGGAAAAAGCAAGTTTATGGGACTTGCCATTTTAACCCAAATACTTAAGACAGCCAATTGCTTCTTCTTCCCAAATCTCTTCTCCTTCACTCTTCTTGTGATGGTCTTGCAATTAGTGGTTTCATGGTAAGAAATGAAAAGTGAGACTACCTTTCTCAGATTCTGTTTCAGACAAACTCAACTACTGGTAGAAGAAAGACTTGGGTAGAAGAAAGATTTGGAGACAAAAGGTAGATGTTGATTCATGGCTTCCTGAACTGGCCACAGTTGTTTTTCTGTTACAGTATTGTAATGGTTTTTATTTTAGGAGTCAAAATACTTTTGAATTTGCAAAGCTTTATAGCAGGTAGCAAAAATGACTTGCTCTTTGTACAAAAATCTGTTCTATTTCGGTTTATGTACTGCCATTAGCCAAGACTATAATAAAAATACTGAAATACACTCTTTTTTTGTTATGATTCTTTATTATCATCAACCCTGGAAATACTAGGTTGTTTGTGGTGATATGTTTTAAATATAAATGAGAAATGCAGATGTGGCTGAAAGAGAACACATTGATGAACCTGCATAAAATACGGTCATTAAGTATTGGATGCTCCAAGTGTACTGGTACAGTGCATTTCCCTATGGGTGTTCCCAGAGCTGCCAAAGTCCTACCTATGAGATCTTGCTTTTTCTGCAGCACTTGCCAAACTTGCATGTCCTTTAGTTATTATGTTAGCATAGGATGAAGGTACTTGTTGTTAGGTGGTGCTTTAAGTGTTAAGGGTCATTGTTTTCTCCAGTAAATCACACTTCCTCTCTGGAGAGAACGAAAGGGTGTTTAATATCTGTTCTGGATATTCCAAAATAATTTAGGGCTCATCTTCCTGTGGAACGACTTCAACAACCCCTATGGCTATTATAGATTAAGAGCACCTGCCTGTCTCATTGTTTTTGGATTCCTGAGCTAACTGTTAATACCAGAAGATTTTTATAGCTGTCCTTTAAATTTGGAATGTGTTGCTTTTGCATGTGCCCTGCTCTGGACAGCTCACTTTAGATTGCGGTATTGGGTTGCTTTGCACTGCTGGCAGGGACATGTGATGCGGTCAGACCACTCCACACACCTGTGCATGTTGTCACCCTTCATATATGGTTTTAAAGCATGTTTGTTTCATTTATCTGAATTATTTAGTGTGGAACTGGTACATTTAGGCTGTAGCGAGAGAAGAGGCAAGGAAGCATCTTGATATGTCAGACCCAATTTTTGAAAGAAGACCTTTTTGTTTGTACTGATGGTGGTTTTTTTTCAGAACAGCATCCTTTCTGTCTGGTGTGGAAGACTACTCTTGTTGAATGCAAATCCAGTTCTGGAAAGGAGTGCTGGAAAAGAATTGCACTAAGAGTTGTACAATGAAATATTTACCGGAAAACTTCTTACAAAAAAATCTTCCAGATTTGTTAGTTCTGTGCATATACACAAAGAGAATGCTAATTGTGACGGGGATTGACATAGCATATCAAAACTGACTGTAAAACACCCACAAAACTGAGTAAACATATTCTAAGCTTTGTATTCAGAAATGTGTGGATTAGTGCCAGTGGTCTTCTCAAACCTTTTTATTATACATTCATGTGTAGGAAGAAAAAGGAAGACTAGGCTTGGAAAAAAAAAAAGATTACAGTAGTTTCATAAATAATATTTAAAATCATGTCGTGGTTCAGCCTCAGTCGGCAACTAGACACCACGCAGCCGCTCGCTCACTCCCCCCCACCCCTGTGGGATGGGGGAAGGGAATCAGAAGAGCAAAAGAACTTGTGGGTTGAGATAAGCATAGTTTAATAATTACAATAAAATAATAATTATAATGATTATGATAATAATGACAATGTTAATATAATAAAATGGAAAAGGAAGGGAAAGAAAAAAAAAGGAAAAAAACCACAGAAACACGAACGATACAACCACTTGCCACCCGCCGACTGACGCTGCCTGTCCCTGAGCCGTGATTGCTCCCTCCCTCCCCCGGCCAGCTCCTCCCCAGTAACACACTGGGCATGACGTTACATGATATGGACTATCCCTTTGGCCAGTTTGAATCTGCTCTCTTAGCTGTGCCCCCTCCCCTCCCAGCTTCTTGTGCACCGGGCAGAGCATGAGAGGCTAGAAAAGTCCTTGACTAGTACAAGCACTACCCGGCAACAACGGAAACTTCCGTGTGTTATCTCAACATTTTTTTCATAATAAGTCCAAAGCACAGTGCTATGCCAGCTGCAGTGAAGAAAATTAACTCTATCCCAGCTAAAACCATGACAAATCATTATAACCCTAACTACCCACATTGAAAATGTCCTTTGTACATTGTTTTGCCATTGACAGTGCTAGAAGGAATGTTACTCTAATGAGTATTTTAGGCAGCATGTTGACTTATGTGCTCACCTGCTGGAACAAGTTCTATTTCACTTTAAATCTGCTTAATAAACCCCAGCTATCACATTATTTTGGAGGAATTGCAGTGCATTGCTTCTATATGGCTATGCAGCTAAAAGTTTTTATATATGCAGATTTTCTATATAACTGTGTATGGGTAAATAAATAACTGTGTATGTGTATCTCTTTTAACCTTTTTCTCCGAATGGATGTCTCATCCAATTTTGCGTGCACTTACATGAATATTTCCTTTCCAGTCATTTTTGCCCACTCATACCATTCTTCATACATTTTCTTCTGATTGTCTCTGTGCTATTCAGTAGATTTTTCTCTTCTTTCGTTAGACTCCTGCCCTTTCTTTACTTCTTTCATTTGGTATCCTGCCAATTTCCAGCACTTTTCTTGTATTTAGTCCACACCTTTTGGGGTAACATTCTTATAGATTCCATTTGTCCTAGTTATAGTGACAGTGGATTGTCTACAGAAGCGTCTCCTTTTCTGAACAGAGTAGTTGGAACTTACTCCCTGGCTGTCTTGGCTCTTCAGCAAGGAATGAGGAAGGAGATCAGTTAGAACCTCTTACGTACCTGTTTCAGGTTGTTCTGAATATTAAAATTGCTGGGCTGGAGATCAAATTTACACCATTACCATTTGCTCCTAGGCATTCCACTTATTTGACATCTGTGGATGAATTAGTCATACCTCTCTCTTCATAAACACTCTAATGACCTCGGAGTAAGTGTCTGAGAGGAAGGCTGCCTTGTGATGCCAGAAGAAAAGAATGTTTGGCATTTTGTTAACCAATTCTACCCAAAAAGGACTATATTCAGCCTTTCTCTTAAAAAGACACTGTTGGTTTACTATCCTGGGCAACAATATCAAAAAGCCTAGTGCAAAAAGGAATGGAGTTTTGTAACGCTTTATCTTCCACAAAAGCTGGAAATTAGTAGGGTATCATCGCAAGGCCCTGAAATAAATTAAGTTCAGACTTGTGAATTGCAACTTTGATGCCAGTTGAGTCCTCTGTTGTTTCTATCCAAGCAGACTGTGTCAGTGCAGAGAAATGTCTTGTTTTCAGGTAATTATCCTGCACCACACCAAGTCCTGTTCATCAAGTGGTTGACCAGACTTGCATGGATCTTTCTGAGCATCTAGCGTGGATGTTTTTAGGCATACCTTGTGTGTCCATTTCATTGACTGCTCCGTGGCATTCTTCCTGGTTTATCTTGCTTCTGTGCCCTGAAGGAGGATTTCCACCAGGATTTTGTTAACTTGTTTCACAGATCTAGTGGCTAAAAAAAAAAAGGTGAATAAAATATCTGCTAACTCATGTTTCTTGACCTCTGTGTAAAGAGAACCAAAAACTGTCACTTCTTCTGCATTTTTGTGGACACTATGATCCTGAAATGCTTCACACTTTATGGAAGTATCTGAAATGGAGGGCAAACAAGGATGCAAATTACTGACGCTCTGGGGAATGTGCAAGACTATCATCTGTAAAGGCTTTGGGAAGAATTGAAACTGTTGCTCGGGAAGACATTGTACTGGAATTCAGTACAAAGAACTTGATGAAATGATATGATCTTCCATATTTGCTGTTTTCCTAACATTTCCTAACATTGTGTGTGGAATAGTGCACAAAGAGCTCCTGCTGACAGATGGTGAGAGAAAGCCAGAAAGGAACTCTTAAAGGATTCCTGCAGTGGAAAAGGTTTCATTTGTGTGATTAAAGCACTTTATAATTCAGCTTGCTGTAGAGCCAACAATTCCAGAATGCATTTCTCAGGAGAGTTAAAATGCACAGTTCTGCTAACAACTTGTCTTAGAGCCCTTAGGTTCCCACCGTGTCTGTCGCATCTTTCTGGAGGTGCTTGATTGTGGCTCAGGGCTGCAGTACATCCTACTCATTCGGACAGCCCAGAAGGCAGAAGGCTGGGAATGCAGCCCGACTTGCCAGCAAGGCAGGTGTTTTCCCGTGCTAGAGCAGCTGTTGGTGCAGTAGCTGTGTCCTACTGGACTACCTCTCTTCTGTGTGGTGCCCTCCTGCCAGAACATACAGGCAGATTGTTATGGAGCACAGCACCTATGCTTGTGCTGTGACTGGCTCATGTGTCCTGTTAGGTGAAGATTTGAATGATGCTGAAACTAGCCTGTTGTCCTGGTACCGAGTGAGATCATGTGCAGTGAAGTCAGGTTTGGTGTAATTCTGGGTCAAGTCCAGAAACTGGGAATGGAGGGAGTATGAGGAAGAAGAAAGTTTTGTCTGGGGAGTGGTTTGATTGCTGACTGCTTTGACAGTGCAGCCCAGACATGATAGGGTCTGGCTCACGGCCATGTATGGGTGTGTCGAAGTTTCAGGTGTGTTGGGGATTTTCTACGGTGTTTAGCAAGGGAAGATCTGATGTAGCTGTATGTTTGCAAGTTTAGTTTCGGTGCTTGAAATGCAGTAGACAAATGAAGCTCATTTCCATTCACAGGAATGAGAGCCAGTAAATCTAGTGAGACAGAGGAGGTGTCCAGCTATCTCAGACAGAGAACAACACGCTTTTTGGAAACTACCTCTGGCTAGAGCAGAGGCGGCCCTGCAGACAGCCTGTTAGGTTGTAAGGAACAGGACCCACAGAGCAAGAAGTGCCATGCTTTGATTGCTGTGGGGAAAAAACTGAGCTCCTTGACAAGAAATGAATGAGGAGAGATACCAACTCTGCCAAGTCTGGGCCTTACTCCTGCTCACTTTGTTTGAAACCCAGTTTAAATGCTTTTGTAGGACTGATGCAGCTAATTGTTTATGCTCAAGTCTCAGCCCTCCTTGGATCCTCAGCTTTGCACAGATCTTCTGTGGTGATGTAACCGGTGCTTGGCACATCAGATTTAGGGTACGGCTGCCTTCTGAGAGGGGTAAAAGTTGCCATATACAAGTTTCTGCTCAACTGCATAAGTCACATGAAGGAAGGTATGGCAAAGGTCAGAGATATTTGAGTTATAAGACATGCCAGCCATTACCAACCTCACTGTGTTGAGGTATTGTGCTTAAAGTGCCTCAGCTTGGCTGTCCTGTTTTTTTACTAAGGAAATAAATTGAGGCTGGTGGGGCAAAGAGAATGAATCGCCTCATTTTTATAAGCAAAGCCAAAAATTCATTGGAAAATTCCCATGTAGGAAACAGAGGATCTCCCAAGTTATGTGAAAATAACTCAGCATATTCTATAGAATAAGGAAATACACCCTGAGAGCTAACGCAAAATAGTCATTAAAAGATATATTGAGCTGCTTCAGCAGTGTATTTATTAAAAAAAGGGGGAAAGCACTGACAGTAAAATGCTTTGTCCAGAACATGCCTGTTCCTGTGCCTTATAACTTGCAATTCCCCTGTTTTTTAAATGGTTTTGACGCATTTTTACTTCTAAGATTTCCATGGAGGAGAGCCTAACATCTTGGTTAAGCTGTACCTGTAGTGGTACTTGCTCCAAGTTCAGAGCTTTCTCCCCTGAAGAGAACATGTGTTTTGGCTCTCCAGTGCTATTTCAGTGAAGCACTTAGCTGGCTGACTAGCACTCTCTTTGGGAAGTTTGTACCCAGAGCAAGAAAACTGGTTCTAATCTTTCATGCCTGGCAAATAGTCTCAGGCTGCCTACTTTACCTACTTTGAAATACAGAAAAACAGTGTTGCAGGAATGCCAGTATGTGTGGCCAGCAGGAGTAGGGAAGCGATCATGCCCCTGTACTCGGCACTGGTGAGGCCGCACCTCTGTGTGCAGTTTTGGGCCCCTCACTACAAGAAGGATATTGAGGTGCTGGAGCGTGTCCACAGAACGGCAACGAAGCTGGTGAAGGGTCTGGAGAACAAGTCTTATGAGGAGAGGTTGAGGGAACTGGGGTTGTTAGGCCTAGCGAAGCGGAGGCTGAGGGGAGACCTTATCGCTCTCTACAACTACCTGAAAGGAGGCTGTAGTGAGGGGGGGGTTGGTCTCTTCCCCCAAGTAACAAGCGATAGGATGAGAGGAAATGGCCTCGAGCTGGATCAGGGGAGGTTCAGACTGGATATTAGGAAAAATGTCTTCTGAAAGAGTGGTAAGGCACTGGAACGGGCTGCCCAGAGAGTCACCAACCATAGAGGTTGAAAAGTTGTGTAGACGTGGTGCGCATGGACATGGTTTAGTGGTAGACTTGGCAGTGCAAGGTGAACGGTCGGACTTGATGATCTTAGAAGTCTTTTCCAACCTAAACGATTCTATGATTCTGTAACAGCTGCAGGCAGTCCTGGGCTGCGTTCACTTTCTGCCTTTTGACGTTGGTGGGGAGCTACGTACTCTGTTTCCTGGCATGAACACTTGTTTGATTTTGGAGGCAGAGTAGTGAATCTAACAGTTCACTGTTTTGCTAGCAGCCTACTATTTGGTTGCCTCAATTTTTTGAAAGTATCTTAAGGTAGAACAGTTAGTCAGTGTTACTGAAAATCTCGAGTCAGGTTTATTTGGCGGTAAAATAATTGCCGCACTTATCTGTGATTAGTGTTTGTAGGTCCTAATTTTTGTTCTGAAGCATCCTGTCTATGCAACAGGACTCGGCCTTTTTCTCCTTTACATTTAAGATATATTTTTTTTAAACATACACCCTTATTAACTGGGCTTTTGTGTAGTTGAGTCAAGTAAAGTTTATTGGTATGTGAAAAAGAGGTGAACTTTTTTTTCTTTTAAGAATTTCAGATTTTAGGGGCGTGGTGGTTTCTGTTTGGTGGTGTTTTGTTTTTTTCCCCCCAAACACAGAAACTTTTGATGTAGATCTCTGAAGCACTGTACAAGTTGTGACTGGATTGAACCCTTGTGCAGCTCCTCTGAGGTAACAAATACTAGCCTGATTTTATGGGTAGGGAAATTAGATGAACCTTAATGAGATTTAAAAAAAAAGGGGGGGGGCGGAATAAGCTTTCTGACACTCTCAATTTTTTTTTTTTGCCTTTGCTGCTTCAGATGTGTTTGGTTAACCTTACTTTGCAGGTTCTAAGTAAAAAAGAGGAATAAATTGCATAGTTGTAGAAGAAACCGTTTCATATCTGCTTAATGTTTAGGCTGTTACAGCTAAAGAACTAACATCTATCTAAAAACCTTAGGATTCGGTTTAAAGCAAGTTTAGGAGAATTCTGGGGATATTTACGCTCTTCTGCAATAGGACGGGTTTACCACATGGGGGCAATATGCGATTGGACTGTTTCTGTTCTTTTACGTCTACCGGTAGATCAAGGAAATAGGAGGCACAGTTGGCAGTTTTTGCTTGGACTTTTGTTTCAGTGTATCTGGCTCAGCAGCTGTATTTCTTCGCAGATTGTAGCTTGTGTATGCTTTTGATTTTTGTGCTGTTGATTCAGAACTGCTGCTGGCCGTAGACAACCTTCTGGGTAGGAAGAACATGTTTAGACAAGTACTCTAAGCAGACTGAAAGAAGTTGCAGAGCAAGTGCCTCTGTGTGTGCACACACACAGGTATGAACGTATGCTGTGCTTAACTTGTTTGTTGTAATTGCCACTTTCACATGAGAGTTAAAAGTACAGATACAATCATGAAAGTCAAAGTAGGTGATTGCTGAAAATGATGGCATCCACTATTTTTTTCTCTTATCAGACTAGCAAAATTTTTTCCTGTAATAAGTGCCCACACCTGTTCTAATGAATCGGTTAATGTTGAAGGTTTAATTCTAGGTCATAGTTTGAGGCTAGTGGACTTTTCACTTTATAAAGGGCAATATAATTGCTAGGTAGAGTGTGTAGAAGGGTTCCTGAAAAATGCCCCAAAGGGGAACAACCTGAAAAGCCCAAAGGATTACCCCCATGGGAAGTGCTATAGCATGACTTGGGGGGGAGGAGGAGGCAGAAGTATTTAAGATTGGAAGTGGAAATCCCCCCACAAAGAGTCAACAAATTTCTGTAGCGTGGAAATTAGCTGCTCTAGTTGGTTTAGTGAGATGCTGCTAATGGTGAGTACCTTTGACATTATATCTCTGCCAGTAGAACAAGGAGCATTTTTCCAGTTTTTGAAGTATTCTCATTCATTACTGTTGAAGAACAGTATTTCTCCTGTGCCTCCAGGTCACCTTTAACAGCAAGTGAACATGGTGTAAGAGAGTAATTCCACAAACTGATAAGTACAGGTATGTCTGTGTTATTCATTCTTTGTGGTGATCATGTGGATCAAATCTCCAGTTATCCAGGAATTCCTGTTCACCTTGGCTTGAGTCTTTTGCCCTTTCTGTATGACAGTCAGTGTATTGATCAAATTCTATGATTTCACTCTCTTTTTCATGTTTTCCTACCACCTGGGGTACAAGTTGGCTGTGATTACAGAACACCACCTGGCTGTAGTCGCTGAAATTGGCTTGGTTTTCCTATTTGAGAAGTGGTCTGATGCGATTCTGAGCTGTTAGGTAGAGATTTTGTTTACCACTGAAGAGACAGGTTTAGTAATGATTCAGCAATCCCTGTAGCCCAGTCTCTGTGGAGATGTCTGAGTCAGGGTGGAAGGCACGCCAGAGATTGGGTCAGTGAGACAAGGCCACTAGTCTGGTTCTGCTGCACAGACCATTACAAACTGCAGAGTACTTGACTGAGCTCTTCTGGGATGAAACGCTTTCAGATGAGGAATATGACCAGGGTAGTCACTAACTGTTGTGACAGTCAACCTAAGATATGAACACATTTGTGGAAATGAGAATTTTTCCTTTGGTGGAGCTGTGAGGTGCTCTGCAGCTGGTACCATGACACCAAGTCCTCAAAGGTGATGGGGAAAGAAGAGTGTGATCATTCTGTGAAGAAAGCTATCATCCCTTGCAGTTAGTCCTAACTGCCACTATGCTTAGGCTTAGCTTAACAATGTGTACAGCAAATTGTTGAATATCTCCAGGTAGTAGTTGATGGAAGAATAGTACAAGGCACTGCACTAGCTTGAACCAAAGTAGGACAAGAGCAGTGAACTGTAGCATTCAAACGTCTATGAAGGTTTTAGCATCTAGGCAGCAATAGCTGCCAGGTACCATCAGCATGGACAGTATTGTCTGCCCTGAAGAATTGGGAATGCAGGTGTGAAAAGGAGAGAATTCTTAAGGTTCAGGTTCATGGCAAGTAAACTGGTCTCGGAGGAATACTTGTGCATCCTGCTAAACTCCTGATGCTATGATGAAAAATAATTTTTTTAGCCTGTCGTGGGTGGAAGGGCTAGAAATGAACTGCATGTAGAAACAGAGGTACTGGTTACGTGGAAACACACAGAACCTTCAGTGCCTTTTCATTACTGGATTGTTTCAGCACAGTGAATTACATGTGTTTTGTGTGAGCAATAAAAGTTAGCAATATACAGCAAAGCACAAACAGCAGGGTGTTGACACTTCTAAAGACTTTATACTAGATCTGTAATTATTGCTTTCTCTTTCTGATGTCATATGTTGCTTTTAAAGTGATCACATCAGATTTGTTCTCCAACTTAGCAACAGCTGCTTTTTTGCACAAGAAAATGTTTGTGTTCTTTTTAGATGTTAGTGATTGAAATGAAGATTACTCTGAAGTGTCTGCACTTTAAAGGATGTGAAACTCTGTATGAGTGCTTAAGTTGCAAATAAAATGGACTTACTCCATTTTCATTGCCTATGGAAGTGCAATGCAAATGCTAGGCAAAGCAGGATCCATTTCAGTAATGAAAACACTTCAGTTTATTGGAATCACAAATGTTTTTATGAATGGAGTTATCTGAAATGCTGCATGTACTTTTGCAACTTGCCTAGTTTTTTACATGTATGAGATTCTTCAGCTCCATTTCACTTCTTAAGAAGGAGACATAATGGGACATATTTTTCATAGAATCATAGGATCATTAAGGTTGCAAAAGACCTCTAGGATCATCATGTCTAACTGCCAACCCAACACTACCATGTCTCCTAAACCATGCCCTGAAGTGCCACGTCTACATGTCTTTTAAATACCTCCAGGGGCGGCGACTCTACCACCTCTCTGGGCAGCCTTTTAAAACCTTGTGTCTTTCTTCTTTTTAAGAGATGAGAATGTTGCTAGTCAGGAATTACTCATTAAATTTGTGAGTTAATTCTTTCTGTGGGTGAGAGTGGTGAAGCTGCTCCAGGTTGAAAAGGCTGTTCTGCATGATTTATGTGTTTTATTAATATAAAAGTCATATGCTATGCTAATATTTTGCTTTTCAAACTGTGAAAAGGTCAAGTTCTCAGAAACGAGGTGGCTCTTTGCATTTCTTGTACTATTGGCCATCAAGCCTTTCCTAGAGAAATCTAAGTATTTCTCTCAGTTCTGTTGCTTCTAGTCTTGAAGAGCAGACAGCAGACTCTAGTGAGATGTGGTCTCTCAGGGCAGCCAGAGGGGCTTGTCAAAAGCTGTCCTTTTCAGGAAGCACTGTTTCGCTGGCTGTTTTCCTGGCCACCCTGTTATCCGTCAGCCTTGGCATCTGCTTCTGAGCAGGGTCAGAACGGGGATGGTGCAAAGGTCTGTTCAGGCAGAGCTCTGTTCATTCTGTGCTGAATTTCCTACAGCATTTGGCTCTTGTTTGTGTTGCTGAGGGAGTGGCTTGCTGGTTGGGGAGTGAGGAGGAGGAGGAGGTTGTTATGATAGTCCCTTCAGCCATGGGCAGTGCCAGATGCTGCTGTGCTGAGTGTGAGTGCAGCACCCTTTTGTTTCCCACTCTGTAGTGCTGTGGCTCTTTCTATCCCTATTTAAAAATTGTCTGTTTGTGAAAAGTTAACTAAATGAAGACATGCAATGTTCACTATTCAGAGCAAAATGTGTGCTATTTGTTGCCTGAATCTTAGTGAGTGGTTAATGGAAGGGTACCTTCCCTAGAGCAACATTCCCATGTGCAAATGGGACCTGTTGGTGTTTTGCACCCCTAGACCATGTTTCAGGAAAAAAGAGGCTGTACCAGCCCTGCCTGACAGAGCAGGAATATGAGATGCTTGGAAGATGAGATCAGGCTCACTGTTAGGTATCTCCATCTCTTTTGATGCTCTGTCTGCAGGGGCCTGGATTCCCCTGGGATTCCTGCACCCATGCATTGGTTTCTTTGGAAAAGACCTCTGAGATCATCAAGTCCAACTGTCAACCCAACACCACCATGCCTCCTAAACCATGTCCCCAAGTGCCACATCTACACCTTTTCTGAACATCTCCAGGGACGGTGACTCCACCACCTCCCCGGGCAGCTCGTTCCAGTGCCTCACCACTCTTTCAGAAGACTTTTTTCCTAATATCCAGTCTGAACCTCCCCTGATCCAGCTCGAGGCCATTTCCTCTCATCCTATCGCTTGTTACTTGGGAGAAGAGACCAACCCCCCCCTCACTACAGCCTCCTTTCAGGTAGTTGTAGAGAGCGATAAGGTCTCCCCTCAGCCTCCTCTTCGCTAGGCCTAACAACCCCAGTTCCCTCAACCTCTCCTCATAAGACTTGTTCTCCAGACCCTTCACCAGCTTCGTTGCCGTTCTGTGGACACGCTCCAGCACCTCAATATCCTTCTTGTAGTGAGGGGCCCAAAACTGCACACAGAGGTGCAGCCTCACCAGTGCTGAGTACAGGGGCACGATCACCTCCCTGCTCCTGCTGGCCACACTGTTCCTGATACAAGCCAGGATGCTGTTGGTCGCCTTGGCCACCTGGGCACACTGCTGGCTCATGTTCAGCCGGCTGTCAACCAGCATCCCCAGGTCCTTACCGTGCTGGTTGGCGCGATTCCCCCCCGCTGAAGGAAGGGGCCTTCCCCGATGACGACGCTCCCCGGGGTGCTCGGGTAAGAGCACAGATGCCCCGTAGCCCCGCCTCCAGCCACGATTGCCCAATAGTGATGTGCGATGGGCGGGGCGGGGCCGGCACTGGGCCAGTGTGCGCGGGCTGCGCGAGGCTGGCGCTCCTACGGCGGCGCGCGGCAGGAGAGCGTCTGGCCCGGCCCGGCCCGGCCCGGCCCGGCCCGGCCCTGGGCGCTGAGCCGAGGCAAGGCGAGGTGAGGCGAGGCGAGGCGCGGCGGGGCCGGGCCGCGGGGAACTTGAGGGGTCCCAGCCCCCGGGCGGGCCCTGAAGCGGGGTGCCGACGAGCGGCGCCCCAGGCCGGCGGCTCGGTTTGGCCCGCCCCGCCTGCGCGTCGTACGCTGCGGCCCCGGGTGGAGGCCTTCGTGTGGGAGCCCGGCTGGCAAGGGTGCCCGGCCTGGCCCTGCCTGCGCCGGCGAGGGTCTGCAGTCCTTCCTTCCCCAGCCCCGAGGACGAGGGTCTCCGGAGCGCTTACGCCGGCGTGCTGCCGGACTCGGCTCGGCCGGGGCGGCTTGTCCGCTCCCTGCTCAGGCTGGGGCTGTCTGAGCCCCGACCGCTCCCCTCTGTATCCGCCTCCCCCCTCCCCGAGGGACCCCCGCCGAGCCCGGAGCTGCGAGGCAGATCTGCGCCGCCCTGCCAATTCCCACTCCTCTGGCTCGGACCAGCTGCCGTCCTTCTCCACCCTCCCTGCGCATCGAGCTACCTTCGGGCAGGCGCGCGGTCTGCGGCACACGGTGCTGAGGGCCGCATCAGTGCTGTGCTGCAGGAGGTGCAGGCCATGAGACCCCCTTTGTGGTCATGAGGAGGAACGGTGTTGTAACGCGAGCGAGGGGTCCGTGTGTCAGGGAGAGGTGTCTCTCCTGGTGCAGCTGAGCGCTTCTAGTCTTTATTCCTCTTCGTTGCAGTTGGATTCCTTGATGCATCAGTTGGTGCCAGCTTGGCATGGCGATTGTTGCTATTGCCTATTAAAAAACGTAAAAAGAGGAATGTTTGCTTCTGGGGGACTGATTCGAGAGCTCCTGCTGCTCCATGTGGGCTCCAACTGTGCGCAGGCGGTGGGGATCCCTTCCTACGGGAGGCACAGATCCCCCTGCTAGCACCACGGAGCTGGGAAACTGGCATTACTTCAGACCAGCCATCAGCGTAGGTGAGGGATAGAACATTGTAGTGACTCCATCGCTGACCAAAAGACACCATACTCGGAGGCGTGCCTGTGAAAGCCCTTGGTATCTTGCACGGGCATATCCTCAGGGGTAAGCTGCCTTTCCTGATTTGCTGCTAGCTGAAAAATGCTGTCCTGCTTCTGAAAAATAAGTTTATTCCATCCAAGTAGAAGATAAAATTCATTGCAACTTTGAAGTTATTTCAGAAAGGCAGCAAAAAGTACACAGCAACCTACATTTCATAAGTTTTGTTCCCAGCTGCTCCTTCAGACTCACTTGAGGCTGAGTGACAGTCATTCATTCTGTCACTGCTTCAGGGAGCTGATTTAGCTATGACGCCTGGTCCCTGTTTATGGGAAATTATCAGGGTAAGCACTCGGTGCAAAGAAGTTCAGGGCGGGTGAACACAGGGAAATTTTTTTTCTTAGAACCGCTAATATTGCAGCAACACTGCATTTCAGTTTTGCATTGGTAAGGAGGTAGATGAGACCTTGTTTTGACTTGCCAGGAGAGGCTCTCAGTGCTGTTGGACGCTTTCTCTGCTCTGCCCAAAGAGCTTCTTCCCTATGCTTGCAGCCTGTCTCATGCTTCACTCTTTTCCTCTGCATTTCAGTTAGACAGCCCCTTTAGCTGAAATGCTTCCTAAATCATGGCGCAATGTTTTTTGTTAAGAAATGTCATACGTAGTCAGCTTATGTAAAACATACGTAACTATAATTGGTGATGAAATGAGAAATAGTGCTTGGCTGGGTTAATATTCCTCGCACTTCTGTTTTTTAAGGTAGTTGGAACGGGCCAGGCTATTTGGGGATTTTTAATAATTTTAACGGCATCGATAGCATGCCCTGGGAGGGCACTGGATGTGGTGTGGGGAGATGCTCACAGCTGCCACACAGTGGGCAGGGCACTGCTTTTCTAGGGAAAGGTGCCTTGCTTCTGTGAATTGTGTTTTCTGCATATGTGCTCATTAGACCTTAAAAATCTGAGTATATGCTGGCTGGGGACTAGTCTAGTGTTAAATATTTTCAGGAATGTATCATCAGCAAGATGTGAGGCCAAACCCCATTGAGCTCAATTTTCTGGTTCACACCTGTGAGGAAGAACTTTGACATCTGCAGTTTCTGTTTGACATGACTTTGGTCTCGCCTGGCGGGTCACCAAAGCTGGTAAAAGTACCCAGGAGCTCCTTGTTAGTCCCGAGTTGGGCGGCCTGCCTGCCTTGCCTTTGGGAACCGGCTGGCTTTAGCTGGAGGGGAGGCTGCCGAAGCCTCTCTGCCATAGGGCTGCTCTGTACACTGCCTCAGCTATCACTGCTAACATCTTTTTCCTTTGAGTAACTGCTGTGTGTGTCCCTTCTGGTAGCCGTTCATTCAGAACAGGATGAATGTGTTCATGGAGTGCTAATTTTAGGAGTCGTCTAATAAATAGCCTCGTGCCGAGTACAACTGATTCTGGGCAACTTCAGTTGCTTGTAAGCTTCTGAACAGCCATAACAAAAACTTACTGTTCGGTTAAGTTGTAAGGGACACAGCATCAAGGGGACATAGATGACACTGAACTATAGTTTCTCTTCAGAAGTTAGAGGTGTCATCTGGGCAACTGTCTCTGCTGATTTCTGCCGTTGTGGTGGTTTAAAATTTGTGACCTAGAAGTTTCTCTCCTTGGCTGTGTACCTGCACAAACTGGGAAGTTTGGTGAAAGGATATGCACAAAATGGTCTGAGAAAGGCGACAAATCATCAGAAAGCTTCTGAAACTGGTAGGTCGGGCACTGGGCAGTGTACCCAGCATGTTTTTAAGGTTGACATGATCCTTCTCATGCTTTCTCATCACACGTGTCATCAGCTGGGAGGCTGGAGGCATCTCTCTGGTGGTCTCAAGCTGTGCTGCTTGGGCAGGGCTCTGGAGCGCTCACAAGGGCTCTGAGAGACTAAGCCAAACAAGCCTTACAGTAGGTGTAATTAGATAAAAGGCCTCTGTCCCCTCTCCTGTTCATCTGTACAGGGGTCTGCAAGTATAAAAAGAAAAAACCCAAAATGTTGAAACCCACTGGTCTGCCAACCGGGAAGGTGTTTGACCTACCTCTGTGTGTGCAAGGTTTAAAACTTAAAACCTCCCACTAATTTTTGACAACATGTAAGGCTGGCTCCGTTTAACTCCACAGAGCGGGCTGCCTCTCTACTCAAAGCATAGAGGGACAAAGGAATGTTTTCATGATATGCCTCTCTTCTTAGACAAAACACGTTTATTATGAAACAATAATCTAACACTCCACTGAATTTTTTGTAGTGTGGTGGCTGTGCGAAGGCTGCCCCAGCGTCAGTATCCACATACTTTCAATTGTTCAGATGTAGCGTGGTATTTGGGAAATGCAATCAAAGGCACTGAGGAGCCTGTTGGTTCCCGTGTGCGCTTCTGCTGAGTGCTTTGCCCGTTGTTGCCAAATACTTTGTGCCAGCAGTGAACATGGGGCAGCGGCTTTCTTGGGAGCGTTGCATCCTGAGCACACGCCTCACATTCATGTAGACCCCATTGCAATCCCCCTGCAGATATTGCCACTGCTCCCATGAAGGGGGGAGAGTTGTGCAGGTTTTTTTCCCCCCATGTCAAACTAAACATTTACTCTGCAACAACTGCCACCAAACCGTGAAAGTAAGGATCATGATGTAGGACTCAGCCTGCTTGAACTAGCATAGATTTCTGTAATTGAGATTTTTGCCTGGTGACTTAATCTGGGGACAGCGCGGGTTTGCTAATCAGGTGCAGAACTGTTATCTGCAGCAGAGATTTGTTTTATGAAGGCTCTGAGTTGCCAGCATTAGTGGGAGTAGTTACGCTTTTGCATGAGTCATCATTTTGGGGGATGAAGGAAGTTAATTGTTCCTCTTATCATGGGGTGTGGTCTATGTTGTAGCAAAGTCAACGGACAGCTAGATACCAGGGAAAGGCAGAGTCCTGCCTTACCCTCCACTGCCTGCTCCAGGTGGCTTTTCTTGTGCTGTCAGCAGTGCTCATGGTGCTTGTGGTGACCTGGTTTAGGAGGTTAAATTGGCAGAAAAATTAAGCGGAAGTTAAAATAGCAGTGTGAAAGGAGGGTGGGGGTATAGATTCAAGTATCCTATTTCCTAACCATGTTTTGGAGTAGTTATTTTTTTGCCACTTGTTTTTCTTCCCAGCAGCTGGATTTTTGATAAGAGTTTCACCAGCTTTATTATTGGTTTTGATAGCGGGATGAAGAGCATTAAATAAGGACTTTGTGAATGATTGTGCTTCAGTGGGTAGTATTTTCACATGGGGTATCAGTAGAAAACTATCAGGCTGTAATCCTCTGTTTTCTTCCATGTTTCTTTAGGCTCTGCTGACTGTTGAAAGATGGGAGAGATAGAAGGAACGTACAGAGTCCTGCAGACTCCTGGCTCTCGTTTGGGTGTCCAGAAGACGATGGGAGTGAGTACCTTGGAGCCGGGACAAAACCTCTCCACTGCAATGGCATCATCACCTGCCAAAACGCATGAGCGAGACCTACCGATCAAAATAAAGATGTTGGACAACACGGTGGAAGTACTTGATATTGAGGTAGGAGAGGTTTAAACCTGATTTCAAGAACTCTTAGCCTCCAATTATGTAAAACTTGCAGGATGTGCCACTACACAGAGCTGGGAGGTTTTGAGAAAATAAAGATTCCTGTAGGGATTTTACCTACTTACAAGTAGTTAAATGAGTAGCACATCTTGGTTTTTAAAATCTTTTAAGTATAACAGATGTTTTGTGTTTTTAACAGACTAAATACAAGCACGTAGTATAACAAGAAGCTTTAACTGTTTTTTGCTTTAGGGAAACATCAACTAGCTTTGCTGGACTGTTCTTGCTTCCTGAGCCACATGCAGCTTTGTTGATTTGGCAGCTGGGAGAGCCCCCTTTTTTTCTTTTAGTTACTACTTTTTAATTCTTTTAATGGTTTGTATCCTCTTCAAGTAAACATACTCCTATTTGAAAGTTTTTACTTGTTGCCACACTTTGGGAGGGAGGCAGCAGAGGGGTAGCAGTGTTGCTGAAAACTTGTATTTAAAACTATGCTTGATTAGCGGTTGGGGAAATCTGCCGTAAGAAATACAAACAGCACTCAAATTGGGGTGGTTCTGTTTTTAAACAATAAAAAATTTTTGTTCTTCATATTCTTGTTTCATTCTCAGCATTAACCTCAGACTTCAATTTTAGCTCACCTAAAGATCTAGTGTTAGAAAACAGCTCTGTTCTAGTGAAGATACTCATCTACCACATGTTCTACATTAGTGTCAAATTGACTTTATAATTAGCACTTGTAGCCTTAGTTTCCTACATAGACCTAAACAGGTTTTTCCAAATGGCATGAAACAGGTGTCTGTGGAGCTCTAAAAAAATAGTGGCTTTTGGGGATATCTTCTACAGATTGCTGTCCAGCTTTTCAACTCTAAAACATAAAATCTTTTTTTTTTTTCCCCCCCCCCCGGTTAAGTTTGAGGCTGCACCTGTATCCTCCTGTTCATCCCTCATGTACTGTAAAGAACACAAAAACCTCTTTTTAAAAAAAAATTATGTTAGAATATTTAAAAAATAAAACATCTGCTGACTGGTTCTTTTGAAGTATGTTTTTTTTTTTCCAAGTTGCTGTAGATGTTGGTGCTTTTCTTTTTTAGAATTAAAACACAAAAAAGAAGGAAAAAAAAAAAGTAACCCCCCAACCCTGTAATTCTGTAAGTCTACCATAAGTTGTTAAGGAAGAATTTGTAACTCCTAGTTCCTGCTTTATGACCTGAAGTCAATGACTAGAAATCTCCTGTATATTAGCATAGATGCTTTCCTTTTCCATCATATTTGTACCAACTCTGTCTGTTCTTCTCATGCAAATTGTCCACTTTCCTCAGTACCCTCACCTTCTTCATCTTACTTCGTAACTCATATTTGGCTCTTTCTGACACATTCAAAGCCTGCTTTATTGTCTTTGATCTACTGCTGAAGGGAAGTCCTTTGACTATGGTCTCCTCTGACAACCTCAGAATCCTTTTTCACTTTCAGGCTTGCTGATGCTCGGGTGGCCCTGCGGGCCTGTCCTGGAGCTCTGCACTAGCTTCTCTCTGTTCTCTGACCTCTGAGCACCCTCCCTTCATTCCCCTTCGTTCTTGTCTGTACTTGGTACGTTCATTACTTTCACAATACCTTGTTTTTTGAAACTGCCTTGACCTGGTTCTCCTTTGCCTGCTGGAACAGTCTTGACTGTATATCCTTCCAGTTATTTTCATTTCTCTCTGGCAGGTCCATTTTAGCTTTGTCCTCAACCCCTCGTTTTATCCTACAGCACTTTGTTGGTAGTCTTTCCACCATACACAGATTCAGCTGTGGTTCAGTTCTTTACGATGTCTCAACTCATGACTGTCTCGGCTGTACATAAAATCAGCCTTTGTCTGATGAAACTTGGTTTTGATAGTTATGTGTCAACATCAAGCTTCACGTGTACAAAACATAAATTTATTTCTCACGCTATTTATTTTTGACTGCTGTGAGTTATACTCCAGTCTCATCTGTCTCACCAATAATGTAGTTTCTGTTCGCCCCCGATTTCTTAATTTCCTTTAGTGGGCCATCTCCTGCAGGAGTGCTAAAGCTCATCCTAATCAGGGCTACCTCATTTCACACCTTCATTGTTGTGATCACCTGCTTGTTGGCTTTAGCCTCTCCAGTCTTGCTGCACAGGTACCCATTTTGCGGGTTGCAGTAAGAGTCAACCTGCTCAGTTATTGTTCCTAGCAGCTGCTACTGCCTGACTGTTTTTTGCATTGCTCCACTGGCTCCCTCTTTGTAGCTTCAAACATGGGTTGCTTATCTCTGCTTTCAGTTTCTTTCAGGGCCCTACCTGTGGTCTCCTTTAGAAGGTACTTGTCCCTGTCCCCTAACTGGGCCACAGAGCACTACCTTTGTTGTTATTGTTTTTTCCCATCACAATGAGAGGCTTCCCATAATTAGGAGCTATATTAGCTTTCTCTTTTCACCTGGAAAGCTCCCCTGGTTATGATCTCTGCAGAAGCACCCAAATTTGGACAGCTAGTGTGCTGAGGCCATAGTTCATTACTATGGGCCTGTTCTTCTTTACAAGCTTAGTTGGCACTGAGCAACTTAGAAACTTTGGCCTGCTGTTGTAAGTGCTGAGGAGAAGGGGCCATCCTTTGCTCATCTGTAGAGTATTAAGCACAAAAAGGTCCATAGTCAGCAACTGTAGCGTTAGTGTCTTATTAATACATTGCCTACCTCTCCTGTTGTTTTTGTCTAAATGAGGTAGCAAATGATAGCAAACTGGGATGGGGAATTAAACTGTAACCGTCTGCTTCCTAATTTGTTGGGTGGACTGATGGGATAGCAGTAACTGCTGACTGCTGTTTGTGAGGGAAAATTGAAGTTTTCACTTGGGGATTGAAGGCAAGAATTAGGAAGAGTCAGCTATATTTGCCGAATAGGTGGTGTGGGCTGGCACAGGTTTTTTTTTGTTTTGGGTTTGTTTTTTTTTAAACAATGAGAGAAATTAATGATTAAGTAGCTGTCCTAGGGGGATTGAGGCTCTGATTGCAGTGCTGCTTGCCCACTCCTCTTTGCTTTTGCAATTTTTTTTACTGGGTGTGGAAATGAGAGGGGGTGTTGTCTTCATTATGTCCTTCATGGGGTTTGTGTTTATTGATTCAGGTCAGCAATAACTCTTCAGTGTAGTGGGATGCTGAGGCCTTTCTTGTAGGTGCTATTGGTACTGCCTTCTAATGGAGATGTAGCTTATGGCAAAAGGCCTTTTTTTTTCTCTTCATTTTCCCATCTGCCTTTAAGATGGCAAATATTTTTTTATGGAGAAGAGTGGAAGAGACTGGCTAGGCACAGTGGCCCGCTTCTGAGAGGGGCCTTCTCTTGCAGCACAGTAGGGAGGCTGATGCAGGATTTAAACTTGGAGGTCTCTGAATGGCATAAAAATACGGCAGGCTCTTAAAATGAAGGGCTTAGGCTGGGTCTAATTCACCAAAATGACCACTTGTTGAAATTATATTTGTCTGGTGCTGGTTATGGAAGACAATAAAATGTGCTGCAACCAAGGACAACTTACGTTATAGGAATTTAGGATATGGGAAGTTGTGATTTATACTTGCTGAAAGCTTTGCGTTGGTTCGTGGTAGAGTTGGAAGAGGAGTATATTACAGCAATAGGCCTGTGGGCTGTCGAAGACAGAGTACAGAGTGTGCGCCTGGGTTAGAGGAAAGAAGGGGTCTTTTTGCATGGCATAGTTGGAAGAAGAGTGGTACTGATGGCAGGTGAGAGCTTAGTGCTGTCTTAAAATCCCTGTAAGTGAAATAGCAGGTTTAGTCAACAAGAAAGAGGTCATACTTGCCACATCTTCCAGCTGCTTTCTCCAATACAGACATACTATGTATGCCTCTCCGGCCCAGTTTTCTCTTTGCACTAGCTCATAAGACATTTAATGGCATTGCTTCCATAATCTGATGTTTAATATTTGGTCTGTATGTTACTCCTTATGTAGGAAATATGAGTGCTTGCTTTCTTGTGTGAATTATGCTCTGTGCTATGTGGAAGTGCCTTGGAGAAAGAAGTTTAGATTATTATGCTTCAAGTTTACTAAACTCTTTTGGAGGGGAACTTGGCACCTCTTCAATTATGTGTACTTCCTCTTCTGCTTGAATGCAAAATAAAGTTGGGAGTGAGAAATACTTATGTGCTATGTTATAGCTGAATTTTTATGTATTTTCACCTGGTGGAGAATAAATTCTGTAGAACTGTAATAGCCATCATAAAATCCTAGCAGTTCTTAGCATGCAGCAAAGCCAGGTGGATCTGCCTTCCTGTTTTACTCAATGGGAAAACATAAACTAGAATTTTTGTCTTTCATGTTACTCTTCATTGGGTTGCTTTGAGCACCCAAGTCTGTTCTTTTTTTTTTAAATATAATGAAATAACTTGTTTCTCAATAAAACATAAGTCTTGATGTTATGCATGTTAACAATATGAGTTAGCTTTATGTTGGTTTGAATTTGCCTTAGATTTCAACTAACTTTTGTTGGGATTTTGGTTTTGTCCTGCAGTCTCGTCATGCTCTGAAGTATTGTTTAATGCTTTCTCTGTGGGTCAGGCTAGTGCAAGTGCGCTTGTGCCTCAGAGTGTGAAGCTGGGCCTTAGGAAAATGCTTTTTCATTTTGTCAGGTTTTTTCCTATTTTCTATATTTCTAGCAGGCCAGGCCTGTTGTTTCCTTGTATGTGACTCAGTTTCTTGAAGGTAGTTGTATCTTCTCTCATCTTCTTACCAAGTACGTGAAAGGCAGAGCGTGTTCCACATCCCTGTGGCGCTGTGCAGTGTGTCCCTCCTTCTGACACTGGTGGGCTGCCTGGGAGGGAAACGCTCAACTCCACTGCCATTCACGAGAACAGGCTAGTCAAATAAGCTTGCACTTCTTCCCCCTGTGTTTTCTTATTAGGTACTGTCCTCACACTGCTCATGTCTGTTCTGGAGTTTACTGATGTACCCTGTGAAAGTTACTGTTATATTGCTACAAAATTTAAGTGGTTTACTCTATACTCAGTTGAAAACAGCTACTTGATATCTGACAGTGATTCTGACTTTGCTGGCCACCTATATAACTAGTCCTTGACTTATTTAAATGTACAAATTGCTTTAATAAAAGTGCAAAATTACTTTCCATCCCTAACTTCAGAGTAGAATAGAATAACTATATTCAGTCAATTTGGCTTCTGTGTGGTTTGCAGGCATCTGTAATTGAAAAGTGTAATGAAAATGGCACCTCTTCAGATGCCTGTTGTTTCTGACTAGCTGTTGGAGTCCATAGCTGTGACTTGCTGCAGTCAAGGACCCTGAAATTAGGGGCTGGGCTGGGACCGCAGGAGGTTTTTGGGGCAGCGGAGGAAGCAATCTGACAGCTTATACATGTCTCCTGACTTCCCGCTGTTTGGAGAGAGTGTTTTCAGCTTGTGCACACTGAAAAATGCTGCTTATCAGTAACTTCTTACGGTAGTGTTAGTACCCCTAAGAACTTCATTGGGGCTGAAGCAGAAATTATGCAGCTTAAAAATGCTGTTATTGAGCAGTTATAAGTAAAAAATATGCATCTGTTAAAAATGGATAGCGTACTGTGGGCACTGAAAAATATATACTTGGGAATGATTTTTCAGAGACGCCGTCCTTACTGCAGGCCGTGGCGAACCCTGAGCCCACGTGTCAGCATTGTGGCTTCTCTGGCAGGACAGGGCAGCGTGCTGCCAGCTCTCCAGCAGAGCCAGTTTCCCTCCTGCCTCTCCCTTGGTCTTCCTTCACCTGCTTAGACCTTCCTTTCATAAAGGCGTTTTTCCTTCTGTGTTGAAAAAGTATTAACAGCTTAAATATGTGGGAAGCGGGAGGACAGGCTGCTTCTGAATCCTATTAAGCGCTATGCTGAAGGAATCAAGATGCTTTGTTAGTCAGCTCAGTGTTTTTCTTCCGTGGCCAGGAACAAATATTCAAAATTCCAGAAAGAATCATAGCCAGATGTTTGTCATTGCTCCGGTTTGACTCTCCTAAATATGGCAAATAAGCTGCCTTAGGACTTATTTTTGTCTGACCTCAGAAGAGAAAGTTAGTAATTCACTATTTAAAATTTGAAGTTATTATAGGGTTTAAGAAGAAAGTATTTGAAGCTTTGCAATTTGTGTACTGTTAGATTCTACTATATATTTTTTAAGCCTGTTATTTTGTGTTTGGGGGCTTGACTTTTTTGATGCTATATAGGAATGTGGTATTGGGTGGGGAAAGGTAAAACCACAGCCATTTTATTGACAGACATTTGGGGGGTGTGTGTGGGTTTGGTTTGGTTGGGTTTTTTTTAAGGGAAGATGTGAACTTAAATTGTATTATAAAATTTACTAATTTACATTTCTCTGGACATTAGGTGTCCCATTATGTTTCTCCTTTGCTGCGATGTAACTCAGTTTTCTTTTCACAATCTGAATATCCCTGTACAAAATGTGTTATATGCATATATTGTAACTTAAAACACAGAAACCATTTAGTAAAATGGTGATCAAGTGGTATCACAGTCCTTGAAATATGAATGTAGTAGATGGAGTTCATAACTGTATGTCTGTGATACACTATAGTGAGTATGCTTCACCATGTGATGTGCGTAGAAGAAAAATTTCTCTTGTATGGGTTCAGAAGATTGAATTGAGGAACAGTACAAGAGCCACATTCACTTAGCTTAACATTGAGTTGGTGTAAAGCTGAACTCTTTTTAAGCTCTGGTTAATTTATCGTAAGCATACTGAGAACCTTCTGCCTGTAACTATTCTGTCTGGATGAGATCTGATAAAGTAAACCAGTGCATAACTTAAGGATCTTGGCACACATGCAGTGGTACAATTTTTGTACTTAATTCTTTTCAGGGGCCTTCCTAAGTGACTGGTATACAAACTTGTAAAGAAAAGGCTGTTACCTTTTAGCTTCCTTACTAATTCCAATAATGTGTCATCGTTACTAAAAAAGGAAATACTGTTAGTTTCTTAAACATTTCTGCAGAATGCAGGTGTTAATTTCTTTTTTTTATAATCTAGTGATGAAGGATAGTGAAGTCAGCTGAAATTAGTCTTACGCCATTCCATCAAATTAACAGTAAGGTGTGCTGTATTCAAAAAAAAAAAAAAGCCTCTTGAATGAGCCTGGAGCCTTGTCTGGGTGTGGGTGACATTGAGTTGGTTCCACAGATGGATAATTCTGTAGAATATAAAGACAGCTACAGAATGCAGTGTGCTAAGAGGCAGCTCAGAGAAGTTTTAGGTTAGTTCCTACTGAAAAAAGGGACTTAATATTGAGCAAGGATGGTGTCACGTGGTTCCCGTCTGTGTTGAGAGTAGCAAAGCCCTGTGAACATGCACTTAAATAAACAGGGTTGCAAAAGCATACCTGTGTGTCATCTGTTTCTCCTTGCAAGGAGACATATTTCTGGCAAGGGCAACGTTGCCTACTTGTGTAAGAGGGAGACCATATAAATTGAATATTTAAAAAATGGTGCTGTGGTGTAAAAGATTTACTTTTTAAAACTAATGTTGGATGTGGAGGCGGGAAGACCTGTCTGTCTGACAGAGCAGTTATTCATGAATAAAATGAAAAGTTTAATAGAAAAAAAAAAAAGGGGGTGGGGGTAAGAAGAGTATTGAGCTACCAAGCAGTTGATATTGTCAGTTCAGAGACACTGCTGGAAGTCTTTGAAGAGCTTCTGCATGCACTGCCGCCCTGAGTTGAGCTGCATGGTCAAAACCCACAGGTACAAAATGCAAAGGGGAAACAAAAATCAGGCTCTCTGTCCTTGAGTTCTGCACACATGCGTGTGTTTCGGAGCACTCTCATGATGGTGAGAGCAGATTTGAAAACATCACTTAAGAAGTTGTTTCTTCCTAGCCTCATGGCAGTGGAATGGCAAGTGAAGTATTTTAACTATTAATGCCTCCTCACTGCTCAGGCAAGTGAAATGATGGGAGCTCAGCTGCAGACATGCTTTCCCAGCAGTGAGATCTGGGCTGACGTGTTTGACATCTCTACTACCAGAGCTGCTGATCTCCCCTCTGGCTGCCCATGGCAGAAGGCTTGGGCACAGCACTTGGTGGAGCCTGAGCACAAAATGGGAGTGGTAGAATACCCAGCTTATGAAAAGGAAAGAGGACTTTGTAGAGACTGTGTTAGACCTGTCTGACATGTACTTCAACTGAAATCATGAAGGACAAGCACTACTGTGCATTTCAGCACACTTCTCAGGGAGCTAGCCTGAAGCCAGAGGTGTAGGAGAAGCTTCTGCTGGAAAGGGGGAAGTTAACAAAGCTTTGACCTTTCTAGTCTGGCCTGTAGGTATTTATTAACCCATTGCCATGGTATCAAAGCTCTGCTTGACGTACAGCGGGGAGTGATGTTAGGACAGGCGGTACGATTTCAGTTTTGCACAAAGCAAAAGATAGTTTTGGCCGTGCCTGTAGAAAGACCTAATTTGTGTAAAGAATCTTCCATGATAGTCGTATTTCCTTAATGTTTTAAACAGTTTCCTTCAGGCAGACATCCTCAAGTGGTATGCCAACCTGGAGTACTGTAACACCTTGTAGGGAAAGCCCAGATCAAATCTGGTGGATTTGATCATGGATGACGGTTTTGAGGCACAAGTGTAATTAACAGAGACTAAGACTAGAATTTTAGTAATCTTTGCTTCCCTTCGTTCATAAGAAAAGTAACGTCTGTGTTTAAAGTTACTTAAAAACATAGGGTTTTATTTATATACATATACGTGCATATGAAATGATGCTGTGCAAGTTCCTAGAATACCTACAGTCTAAATGTGTGAAGAAGCATGGTGGAAGGAGTGGGTGTAGGAAGATGCCATGCTTTGCACAAGTGTCTAGGGTCTTGTAGCAAAGTTTGGGGGGTGGGAATTGAGATCGTCAGTCTCCTAACTTCTACTTCTTAGCCTTATTATACTTGGATAAACAAAGTAGGTGCTTAGATGTTCTGTTATGAACCTTAATTTCTTGAAGTGGAAAACAGGCATTTTTTTGAGAATGGCTATTAATGGCACACTGCCCATTTTGACAGCAGGCTGCTTTTATAACTAGGCACTTGTACCCTGTCCTTGGTTATTTCAGCCACCAAACTGTTCAAAGGCTTGAAATGGTGCAGATATTTAAGGTAGCATGCTGATGAGGTTGAGCTCTTCCACATGTGCGCTTGATGTTTGAGGAAGGCCATTGGTGGAGGGTTGCTCTGGCCTTTTGCAGAAAAAAGAAAAAACAAAAAAAACCCCCTCACCGTTAACGCAGTTTTCTGGCATTTCTGCTGCCATAATCTTCACTGCCACGTGGGATCAGCCACCCCAAAGTGGCTGCTTTCCATGATACTGTTGCTGCTGTTGCCTGAATGTTTATTAGCAAGCATCAACTCTGGTGCCAAATAGTCAAGCAGTAGTGTTCTGCGAAACTCTTTCTAATGATGTGCTCTGGGGTTTTAACTGGGGTGACCTACCTGTTCCCCAGGTAGCCTGGAGCTTCATAGCAGAGGTATTGGGGAGTGCACCCTTTGCTTTTTTCTCTCCAGGTAATGAAAGCAACTGTAGAGTTTCTGCTCGGCACCCAGTATTTTTTATGTGGCTCTCCTGTGTGCTGTTTGTTTATAGCACTTGAAGAACATGTGTTTGTTTAGTGCTTAACCATGGTGCCGTTTTATTTTTTCTCTGAGCACAATGTGTTTTACTTTGAGTGCGCCAGGTATTTCAGCATGAGAGCACTTTTGGAACTTGGGACCATATGTTGTCTACCCAAGTATACAGTCTCGTTCACATAATTCCCTCCCTCTTGGAGATCTTTTCCCATGTCAACAAATTATTGTTTTCCTTATTTCAGGCATCCAGCAAGTCTAGCGGCTCTGGAAAAGCATGTTTGTTGGGTAGAGCTGGCTCATTTGGCAGTGAAGTGCTTCAATGCTACTTGAACCTTTAAATGATCACAGGTTTTAAAGCTAGCCTTAATGAAATGAGCTAGACGCTTACATTTCTAGAATAATTTGTATGGCTGTGGATTCTGTTTTGTTTTTGGTTTTTTTTAAACAAAACAAAACCCACCCACAGATCCCAAACCCACCAAAAACCAACACACAAAAAAAAAAAAACCCCAAACCCCTCCAAACCACAACAAAAATAACCACTGAAAACTTAAGACAAAAAATCATGGGGGAGTCTTAGAATTTTTTTTAAACAAAAATTTTTGCCCAATATGCAGTGTGATAATATAAACTGAAATAGCTGAGAAATTTGTATCTAGTTTTGCAGCTTTCATATTTGTGTAAATTGGATTTCAATGCTATGTAGCAATAACATGACGTGCAATATTTTAAAAAGTAAAAAAACTCTGTGTGAATTTGTGAAGAAGTTATGAAATCATTTTCAGGGTGGCAGTGTATTCCCAAAGTTCAGTCTGCGACAGTGAAATAAGAAGTGCTGTGCAGCTGCGGCTCGGGGCTGATGTGGATGTTCGTGTTTCTCCGATGGTGGTGCTTTCCAGTGTCCGGGGGCTGCTGTGCTGGTGCAGTGCCAGCTGCAGACGTGGGAAATGAGGTCTGGGGATGGGTTCGGCTTCCTTGGGGTGAGCTGTGAAGTGCCAGGGTTCTCCCAGCGCCATGCAGGACAGCAGCTGCTGCAAATGGGCGACCTCTAACACATTAGCAGCTGGTCTGTGCTCCCTCAGGTGGAAAAATAATAATAATAATAAAAAATACCAGTGACTAGGGTGGAAAATTGGAAGAAGTTTCACAAACCTTACGTGCATGCTGGGTTGCCTCCTGTAGCTCTTAACCTAATTCTGGAGGAAGTCAGGATTGTTGTCTTCAGTAAGTGGCAGGTAGAGACTGCGATGGCGTGAAGCAGCGGTGAGGACCCTGTATTAGAGAGTCAAATCCCCTGACATTGCAGGCTGTGCATCCGATGCTCTGTAGGTTGTTAAATGCTCTGCAAAGCCTTTTTGGTGTCATCTTAGTAAAATAACCTGTAGATGGGACATGTCAATATGTAAGAGTGAGTAAAAAACACATGTATTTAAAATACAGTTTTCTTCACAAAGTATTAAAAGAAAAAATGAAATAATTGAAGCTGAAAGTTATTGTTAAATGTTCAGATAATCAAAATTAAGTAGTATTTAAGTAGTATTTGGCTGAGCACGTTAAACCAGAGTTTGATACTTCTGTTGTTACCAGGTATGCATTTTTGTGGGGAGGCAGGGAAACTAATAAAATACTGAAAAAGACGGCAGTGACTTTTTTTACTTTTCCAGTGTGCGGATTAAAAACTAAATATGGAACTGTAAGGTTGTCTTACCCATGAAAACAAAAAGTTCATGAATTATATTCCTTGCCCCACCTTATGTTACTTCCTTCTTTCTAATACATGTGGTTTAAACATACACCCTGCATTCATAAATACAGTTTTTGTTTGTACATGGCGTTAATGGTAGTTCTTAATAGGGAGTTTTGAATGCGTTTTTGTATCATGCTGCATTTGGACAGAGATCTAAAAGGGCTGTAGGTAAACAGAGCTATAAACTCACTGAAATGTTTGTGTATTTCTGGTTAAGAAAGGAAATAACAAGTCTAGTGTAACTGCTATGTTTAGTTGCTGATTATCCTTTTTTTTTTTAATTTGCCAAAAGATGAGAAATCACTTTTTCATTAGGAAAACCCCTAAAGTGCACCAAAAGAAGATAAAAGAATCCATGAATGGGAAGGGGTCCTTATTTAAGTGAGTTCAGTTTACTTTTCATGCCTGTGCTTCTCTTTGGCAGCTCATGGGGTGCTCTGTCTTGGCCACTTGTCAGTGATGACGTCAAGTATAAACTTCTTCCTCTCATGCAGATACACTGTTTACTGGAGGATTTGGTCTCCCAACAGTTGCAGATTTCTGTAACACAAAATCCAAGGACAGCTGGTGTGTGCTGAAGTTGGTGGCCAGTGGCTCCTCCAGCTCTGGGTGCACAAGAGTTTCCATTCTATACCTCTCCTTTATAACTCTTAATTTTTTCCAGACTCTCGGCTTTTGGACTGATTTTTTTTTTTTTCTCCTCCAGCCTAACTGCCACTAAAAGTGGATTTCATTTTTGGAAAGTTTGAGCAAAGGCAGTTTGTCCTTTTTGGAATACGAGAATACTACTAATTATGAAAATACTGGGTTTTTTTGTTAAAGTTAAAATGCATGGAAGTAGAAAGTTAAGATGTTCAGGAAGACATGTTTGGGAGTTACTGAGGAAGAATTGGTTTCAATAATACTGAACTATGGTCTACTGAAAATCATAGGCTATGTATTCCTAGTTTATTTTTTTGTCTTCCTAAGCTAAAATGTTATGGCAGAGGGAGGATCTGCCATGTAGGTAGTGATATTTGAGAAAATAGGAAATTACAGTTGGGATGATAAAACAAAAATAACTTGTTCTGACCTTTTTTAAAAATTTATTTACATTTTACTCCTCTGTCCTAAAAAAAAAAAAAATACAGATACCTCCTTCAGTCAAGAAACTTCAGCTTAAAATGTTTGTTCCTACTAATTTTGATCCCTGCCTGGCGCTGGCTTAATGCTGAGCCTGATCTGAAGGTGTTACTCCTCCTGTGTGCAGGCAGGAGATTGCCACAGAGGTGTTTTTGCCAGGGCAGGGACCTCCATGGCATTGTTGCCTGTCAGGATACCCTGCTTGCACAGCTCTGCGGGATCTTTTCAAACTTAATCAAATATACAAATCTGCTTGAAAAAAATCTGTTGTACTGACCAGTCTTCTGATGATGACTTGTTATAGTAGAGTACAGTTAGACTGGGTCACTAGGGGAAGCTTTTGTTAGCTGCCTATTTAATTATTTTTACCCTGGGTTGTTTGTGGTTTTTTTTTTTTCCTTTCTTTTATATGTGGAGTAATTCAGTGATATCAGTAGTCGTTGTCTTGGCAGCATATAAAGAGTAACTGAGATGTCTGGAATGGAAAGTATGCTGTGTTGTGAATTTGTACTGAAAATGGGACCTTTCTGAAAAGTATTCATGCAGCTTCTTGCCCTGACATCAGAATTACAGTAATTACTTAATTACTTGAAAGTTTTTGCTTTGTACTGGTTTTATGCAGATTAACCAATGACATGGTGCTACCCACTATATAACTTTCATTTTTGCCAACTTCAAAATGTTTAAGGAGCTTTTTGGAATGGATGGTTATAAACGTAACAAACAATTTGAGGAACTAAATAGCTCTAACAAGAGTTTTCCCACAGCATTTGAGACACAGTAATAAAAGATTGTGTTCTGTCTCAGGCTTTTGTAACGCATTTTTATATAAAAATAAAATTAATACCGTTCTTTTTAAATGTGGCATTGTTATTGTTGCTTTATACTTTGAAGGAAGTGCTATGAAATGATGTTCAGCTTAGAACAAGGATTTTCTTAACTTGTTATTATAAATGACACCCAAAATTACAGTTGATAGCCCAGTCAAAATAATTTTACACTTCTAATGTTTGGATGGCACTTGTATAATTTGATCAGTTGTCAAGTGCTCCCAGCTCTGACCATCTTAATTTCTTCATCTCCAGCTTCTCTTGAAGGGTACGCGGGCTTGTCAGGGGAAGGAGAGAGGTGCCAGGGGTATGTACGCAGTATGGACTTTCTTTTTGGGAGAAACGAAGGCAGCTGGACTGTCACCGGGCACAGAGCTTGATGGAGCCACAGAGATGTAACTCAGTTTAAATGCTGTGGACGGGAGAGACCTGCATATGACGATCTGATGGGCATAATTTTAACAGCTGTATATAACTAGCAATGGACAGGGCACAGTTTCCTTAATCAGCACAGCACACAGTGTGACTGTAAAATTTGTCTAAACTGTTGCCAGATATCTTTCACAAGTTAATCCAAGTTTAATTCTAACAGAAGGTGGTTGGGACCAGAATTACTGCTATTTCACAAATGAGAAATCTGACACTTGGGGTCACAGGGCATCTCTCTATTAAACTCTAGAGGTTAATAGATCCATCCATGAAAAGGCAGGCTGGTGTGGCCTGTCTTCTATAGATGGAAGTTTGAGGTCGGTCAGGATATCGCTGCATCCCCACAAATATCACTGGCTAAAACGCATTCCTTTCTCAAATCTGTGGTGCCTGTGAAGAGTAGGCATACAATAAGAATAAATATGTGTGTATCTACCTTAAAAAAAAATAAAGGGGGTGTGTGTCCTACTATATTTAAGGATATTTTCTTCTGTTACTATTTTAAGATTTATTCGCAACTGCAAAGCAAGAAATGTATTTAATTTGAAAGTTAAAAATTTAATTTTCAAAATGCATTTCTCCAGGAATGTGTGGGTCCTGTGGCAAGCAGCCTGTAACATGCCTGAGAAACATGCCTGTAGACAGAAGAGCAAGAAAGTTTAGTGTGGTTTACCATTACCTGTATCATTCCTTATTTCATTATCATAATTTAAAAACCAAAACCCATACCCACAGTGTCTTCTGCAAGCACAGAATTTGGCAAAAAAATTCAATGTGTTCTTACAAAGAAAATGCCATTTCAGACATCACAAAACTTGTCCAGAAAAAGAGGAGAGCACTCCTTCTTGCCATATTGTGTCATCTCCCAAACAGGCACCTCTGTATCCACTGAAGTGGCAAAGGGGATCATTTCTCCTCACCTCTAGTTTTATTTGGTGTTCTGGCATCAGTGGCCTGATCCAGCATGATATGTTTAGTAGATGTTCTGCAGTCAGGCTGTGAAATATCAACCAGAACAGTTACCCAAATGTTGCTGCTCAATAAATGTTACCTGTTTCTCAGCAGAGGTGATAGCTGCTCATGGCACTGCTCGAGTCCTATGTGGCGAATGAGTGACCTCGAGCCCTAGTGAAAGCATCCTGCTTCCTTTGGGCTGAAGCTGCTGCACTCCCTTGCTAGTTTTTTCAGCATGAGCAGCCAGTGTTGGCTTACAGGGCTTGCACTGGTTGCATGTGAGTTTTATTCCCATGTCCTCTGGGTTTATGTGCTAATGAAGCACAGCACCAAGATCTTTGAAGGCTGTGTGCTATGTGCCTGGATCAGCTCTCTCATTCTGGGTTTGAGGACAGGATTGTCCTTCCCTACCCCGCCCCTTGTCTCCCCTGGGCTCCTGACTGACTTGATTTTCTCTCTTGCCAGTAAACTTTCTGAATCAGTGGTGTTTATTCCAGGTGCATTTACCTGACCTACGCGTCACACCTGTGGTTGCCCTTATATGTATAGGTGACTTGTGAAAGCATGGATGAGAAGGACGAGCTGATCTCGTATCACTCCCTGTTCTTCTGTTTCTGTACTTTCCTCCTTGGCAATAGCACTGAATTCAGTCAGCTCTTCACAGCAGTGTGATTACCAAAGCTATTTCAGGTTTGCAGTACTGCGGAGCTGTCATACTTTTTCTCACTGAAGAAACTGTACTACTATTTTGTGGTACAGAGTTATTTAGCTAAATTTCACATTTCTAAAAACATCAAAAGTTACTCTCTTCTTCCTGTAAGAAGCAATTACTCTTGAATTTGTATGTATCTCAGTAATGTGAAACAATTTCCCCAACTTTCACCATCTGTTTTTACATTTTAAAACCCTCTTTATTTTAACCTAAAGTGGTCCATTCATTGTTAGGTAGTTTCATTTGCATATTTCATTAAATTATTATATTACTATTTTATTATAATACCTAATACTTTTAAAAGAGACACCATCCTGAGTTTAAAGAGCCAATTACAGAACCGTGTGCCAGTTTTGATAGGAAGGTTTAAGAGTCTTCCGGCACTTTGACTCTTCCAAATAAAAGAGACCTCAGTGGCACGAATGCCTGAGGTGTGTTCTGCTGGATAACCTGTCCGACCAGAGTGATGCCAGACCTTGTTGCAGTTGCAGATTACTTCTGTGGGCCAAGGCAAAGCATGGATGTTAGTAGCCATGCCACCTCCTTCTGCAGCCTATGCTAGCCATCCTGCTGGCGTTTGTGCATTGCTGGAACAGGTGCCAAGGGCTGCGAAAGCCCTCTGGATTCTTTTCTGTGTGATCCTGATGGACTGGTATGTGGGTTCATAAATGTTATTTTTCTTGTGGGGGCTGCTGCAGTCAAACTATAATGGGTGCCAAGAGCAAGCTCGTATGCAGACCCAAGTGTAGCTGTTTTCGTGTGCTGTGAAGGTTTCCTGTTTTTTCCCATGTTACCATAGCTGCTTTCTGCCAGTGTTTGTTTTGTGACTTTACACCCAACTTGACTGTGAAAAGGGCTAACGAGTGGGTTTCTTGAGGGAGGGATTAATTGCCAATGACTTCACACAGAAGACACGGTGCAAGAGGAGAGTGTTTGGGTTCCCACTATAACCTTCCTGTTTATTTCTTAATTAACAGAATAAATTTTTCTTGAATGCCATTGGAAGAAAAAAGTTAGAGATTTTCAGAGATGTGCCTTTGTAGAAGATGAGTTCTAGTTCTATCAGTAAAGGCATTGCATGTGCTGCAGTGAGCAGCCTCCGCTCAGTCAGTGTGATTTCCCTGGCAGTAGTCAGCCTAGCCCTGTGAAGTCCTGCTCGCGCAGCTCCTGCTTCCCTGTGGGGCCAGACAGGGCTTTCTGGGTTGGGAGTAAATTCTGGTTGGGTGCAAACCACCCTGGGCCAGCCTTCCTCGGCTGTCTAGGACTCACTTAAAACATCTGCGTACATTTTCAAGTCTTGCTGGTGTGAAAGTTGCCTGTGGCCGGGTGGTCTCTGGTGTCGGTACAAGTGAGGGGGTGTGTATGCGAGCAGGATTTTGGCAGCCCCTGCCTCAGTCCACTGCAGCTGGGGGAGAGCCATGCCATCCAGCTAGACAAACAAATGGTGCTGGTTTATTGAAGGAGCTGCAAATAGTTTGCAACTGGTCTAGTTTGGTCTCATAGCTTTGAGCAGGAGGTTGGACATAGGTGACCTCCAGTGGTCCCTTCCAGCTTGAGTTCCTCTGGTCCTGTAAAACATGTTTGTATGGAGCTGTGCCTGTATATTGTATGTTTGCATGTTACAGTGACAAAAATAATGTGAAAAATCTTTGAGATATTCTAAAGCTGCTGTAATTTTTTTCTCATTTGTGGTAAATTTACTTATTTTCATCTCACTGTGTTTTTTATCTTTTTTTTTTACTTCCTTAGTCAAAATACTATGGCCAGACGTTATTGACAGAAGTTTACAAACATCTGAATTTGATTGAATCAGATTACTTTGGGATCGAGTTCCAGAACATCCAGTCACATTGGGTATGTACAGTTCCCTGATGAATTCAGTATAATAAGAAGGTTGGAGAAATGCAGTTGCTTGAGTGTCAAAAGTCTCAAAGTCTTCTGTAGAATTCTCTCTTTGATTCTTGTAAATCTGCTTTGCTTACTGGAACAATAACTAATAAAGCAGAGGGGAGGAATTGCATTCTACTTCTTGTTAAATCTCAAAAAAAACTGTATAAAGCAGTTAAATAGTTGATGTTCCCACTTTCAGGGATTTAAATAAAATCCTCCCTTCCTCAGAAAGGGGGAACTCAAAGTGTAGTCTGTGGAGTGCTTAGAAAATCATATTGCAGTGTGTAATTTGGTAGTGTTCGTATTTATCTTCAGATAATTTAGTCTTCAATTAATTTGCCTGAAGAGTCAATGTGAACCTTTTTCTAATAAATATGAACCTCAGCAGACATATAGACCTGCAAGCTTTTTAAATGATTGATACAGAGAAATGCTGACACTCTGTAAGCCTCCTAGTCACTTATCCCATGCCTTGCAAGGAGGACAACATGGCTTCTGAACTAGAAAATATTCCTCAAATTGTGTCTTCATTATTTTTTCTATTACGTTTTCTAGTTTTAGACTCACATGCATAAAATATGCCTGAGAACACGGAGAGTGTTAATTGCACTAATACAGGCTGCTCTCGAGCCAAGGAGAGAGTCAAGCTTGTTTGCTTTCCGTTTCCTCTGCAAAAGATCCAAAATGTTTCTGTATCTAAGAAGGTTCTTAAAATCCTCAGCGCTGTCTCTCAGACATAGAACAAACTAGTAAGAGCCAAACATAATTGTCTTGATACAGATTTTTGTTGGGGGTGCGGGGGAAATTGAACATCCAGAATACTTTGTATTAGTTTTATGGACGCTCCTTTTACAAGAACAATAGCCATTCTTTAAAAATGTACTTGTCAAAAGAGACAAGTTTGTGGGAAATTAATATCAAGTGAAAATACTGAAGTAGGTAGGTAAGGGAGAATGACAAAGCATGGAAGTGAAAAAACATTTGGACCTTGTCATGTTCTCCAGACCTTCTGTTATTCTATAGCCTGGTCCTGTCTACAGTCATGTGTTTTGGCACGATTTCTGTCTTGGCAGTGGTGGTGTGCTTTTGCTGACTTGGCTTTTCTTCTGTCCAGATGAGCTTTAAGCAGGGATCAGTGGTTTTTCGGTTGATGCATAATAAATATCAATTCAAATAGATAAGTACATTTCTTTAAAGCAAAGAAATTGCTACATTACTGTAGTGAGGAAGAAATGCATACTCATAAATTGCTGCTGTATTTGAATTTACCTTTGATGTTTTCATATTGTATTCAAATAAGAATGTCGGTTTGTAATATTTTTTTTCTTTAATTTCAGATTTGGCTGGAACCTATGAAACCTGTTATTAAACAAGTACGGAGTAAGTAGTTTAAAAAAGCAAATTTTCCTTAATTTGCATCTGCTTTATGTGGGTTGCTTTCACAATTACTACTTGATTTACTGGTTATGCTTCCCTGAAAATTGTACTTGGTAGGGGTGATAGTGGTTCCTGTTCAGGCATGCAAACCTGATGCTTTGAATATGTAGTATATAATGGGTGGAATGGAAATTTACTGAAGGTATGATTCTTCCTGATAAATATCTAGATAGATTGGGTCAGCTGGTGTTATGTATAAGCAAAACATGACGCTTGATGTTTGTGAGCTTTTTTGTAAGTTGTGTTGTCTTATGGTGGAAAGAAAAAGGAGTATTCTGGCTTATTGCACATGTTGCATGAGAGGAGGTAGCATCTGCAGGCATGAGATCTGCCTGAGAGCTGATACACATTTCAGAAAGGCTGCAAAAAGCTGCACTCAGAGCTTGCTGACATGCAGGGAATTTCATCGGGGTGGGTATTCCCATCTCACTCACAAAAAAATCTCTCAATGTACTCGGGAAGAGCAGAGGTAGGGATCTCCCACACAGTGGGTGCTGCAGCTTCAGAGTCCTCTTTGCTTCAGTTGTGAAATTTGTTTCTGCTCTTTGGCCAGGAGGATATTGCAATAGTGGTGCTATCTTTGCTTTACGATACTCTAAAAAGTAATGTGAGATGCATGCTGAAGGCTAAAAATAATTGAAGAATACAGTATACTTATTATTCTGATGCTGAAAGATTAGATAAAACTTTTTTCCTTTAGAACGGGGTTAAGCTGTTTGCTTGTTTTCGGTTTCTGATTGTAGAGGCTTTGTAGAAGAACAAGATCAGGAGGGTGTGGAAGAGTCCTACTGCTTTCAAAATCTTAATTGAAAAATGTTGAAAATTAGTACTGGGAGGTAGCTTGTAGTTATTCTTCTGCCTAAAACTGGCAGAAAACAAGAAATCACCAATTCTAGACTGATCTTTAAAATTTTACCAACATTGTTTTTTAAGTAGAAGAGCCAAGCCAGCTATAAAAGAAGGCTTCCTTAGGAGGGTATATAATACTTTCACTCTCTGTTTCCTCCCCCACCACCCAAAAAAATTGTTGGAGTGCCATCTTTTTGTATACTTTATGCAGTTAGGCTTGTTTTGTTTTTCCAGTGCTGGAAGGAATTACATCTTAGTCAAAAGATCTGGACCACAGGTCTGTGATGCCACTTGGTTACACCCTCTGTGTCCTCTTCTATGCTATATAAATTTGGGAAACTTGGCCTTAGACCTTAGGCTGATGGCTGTGTGTTCCGTGATGGTACATATATTGTTCTAAAATTGTCTAAAACCATGGGGATATACTAAAATTCATGGCTGCTCTGCTGCTTGCTGGTCTACTGCCTGTGCTATATTGCCAGTGACACTGAAAGGTTTCTTTGAAAAGAATTTTTTAATCTTAATCTGTAGGAGACACCAGTCAGTTGTCTGGCACATGTTAAAGTTCTGAAATTTTAAATTTGTAAGTTTTGATAGTTTGGGTGAGAGCTCTTTTTTCTTTTTATGCTAGTTGAATCCCTTTCTGACATTCTGCTGTTTTTAATATTGAAATGAGATATGACTGTAGAAAGCCTGGAAGATGTTTACGGTTAAAACATTAATTGCATGTATAGTAATTTAAGCTGTTCTGCCATTGAATCCAGCAGCTGACATATTGCATAGGAACGTCTTCTAAGAACTCCTTTGACAGTACTACTAAATACAAAGCCTTAAGATGAGAATTAATTTAACTACTTGATAATTTCAGGCAGTTGGACATTTCAGAAGTAAGTGACTAAGTAAGCTGCAATAATGGAAAGACATTTCTATCTGACAATACCGCTGTGCAAGCCTAGCCACATCTACCTGGCTTCAGCCTCTATGCTCCTCTGCCATGTTGGGGCTGCCCTTCCCCAGTGCCCCTCTGCCTGGGCTCCCTGGGGCGGCGGGTGGCAGCCGGGTGCAGGTGGGCTAGCCTGGCAGCGACACACGCCAAAGGCAGTATGCTCCCTTCTGCGTGCCCCTGCTCTGCAGGTGGCTGCTGGGTGTTTCCCAAAGGAAAACGAAATTCTGTAAGAATGAGGTTTGGTGAGTTTGCTCATGCTCTTAGGAAATTCCTGGACTTGGCATGGGTGGATGATCTTTTCCTATATTCTCACTTTAAGAACCTGCTTTGAAGTGGGTTTTTTGGTTTGGTTTTTTTTGGGGGGGTTGGGTTTTTGTTTGTTCGGTTTGGTTTTTAGAATTTAATGATTTTGGAGTTAACTTTGTAACTTTTAGTCCAGCAGTAGGGGAATGTTAGATACTACCACGGTCTTCAAGGTTCTACAGCTCAAACCTGTTAGTTTAAGTTGATGCCGATTGTGGTGTACTTGTAGGCATGCAGTTCAGAGTCTTTGACAAGCTCTCTAAAAACAAAAGATGTAGATTAACATTTACTTCAAATTAGTGTTGGCTAAAGACCTATTTTGAGCTATATAGAACTTTATATTGTATTATAAGGATTTTATTTTCATTTAATTTTAAATGAATGCAGTCAGTTTTATTACTGAACCACTCTAGAAAGCAAGGAGTTTAGAGTCAAATTCTTGACTTCCTAATAGGTGCACAATATCAGGTTGGCATTTGGGTACCTTCTCTGAGGTGTTGCCAGTTTTATATAGTGTTGTGTTCACCATACCTGCATAAGTAATTTTTCTTCGCTTCTATTTTTTTGTTGTTGTTCTTGGTTTGCTGAGATTTGGCTTCTTACAATAAATTCTGCATCTTGGTTAAGACTGGCCCAGTGTTTCTTTGCCTAGTTAGAATGGGAGTTGTTCATAGACAAAAGATGAGATTAAAAAAAAACAAACCAGGAGGAGTTGTGCTACAGATGCAAATACACAGCATTATGTTTGGTTTTTTTTAAATATTTATTATCATTTAATTTAAGTGATGCTCAGAACACTGCCAAAATTGCTGCTGCAGCAATACTTTCCAGTTGATTGGTGTGAGTAATGTGCAGGTCTGTTCTTAACCTTGTGAAGGTCTTCCAAAGGCTTGGAGCATTTTCAGAAATTTGATGTAAAGTTTTGTTTTCCTCACTTGGTGTGTCTCAAGAACTATAAAATCCTTAGTATGGTTTTAGTCTCTGCCAAATGTGTGCTTTGTGTACGGTTATGGTGTGTTGTTTCCAGCCTCCTTTAATTTCTAGATATTACACTGTAATTAGGATGAGGTTTTCAGGTTTTTTGTTTCACCAAAAGTTTGGTAGCTCTGGGATTGGAAGCTAGGAGCTGCTCTTCTGACAGCTGCGATAGCCTGAGAGTTAGTTCTCCCAGCTACTTGGCAGAAAGCAAAGTTTGTTATTGCCCCGCTGGCAAACAAGAGGGTGAGTAAGCAGAGGAGCGTTCAGTGTGTGGGAATCGGGTATTCCGGACAGAAGAAATCATACTTCGGGGTTGATGGGTCAAACTGGACTTTGTCAATCTTTAAGATATCTTGGTGCTTAAAATAAATCAAAGGAGGCTGGCCTGTCCTTACCAACATGCTCAAATAAATTTGATATATTTTTTTTTAAATTTGGCTAAGCTTGCTTTGATATGGCAGTGGCTGGGGCTGCAAGGCACCTCTGTAGGTCACGTGTAAGCAGGGCTGGATTCGAGGTTCAGTCAGGTTGTGAAATAAGTGGGTATCCTGCCCATTGCACCCAGAGAAGGGGAGTTTAGCAAGAAGAGGCGTTGCAGCTTTTCCCATCCCAGGTCTTCCTCTGCCTTTTAGAGGGGGTCTGTCTTTCTGCAGTTTGTCCTGCCTTTCTGCGGCTCTGCATGCTCAAGGTGGACTGTCCTCACTCCTCGTGGGAAAGTGCGCGCTGGGGACGGGTCTAGGTCTGTTGCAGCTGAGTGGAGATGCTGTCGGTGGAGCGTGGGGCTGCAGCAAATGAGCGGTGCTCCTCTTGTCTGGGGAATGCCTGCAAATGTGAGATGGGTACTCACAGGCTTCTGTAAGCAAAAGTTGTCTAGTGCTTTGACTGCCTGCAAAATACTTAGCCTTGTCTGCTTTAAAAACAGGAAAAACAGCAGCAGACCAGTGGTGCCCAGTTGTGGCATGGTAAGCAACTGTGGTATGCTGTAGTATTCCTCAAAAAATACTGGTGAAACATGGGGTTGTGGGCATCCAGTCAGCTGGTTCAGCAGGCTGTCATGACGCTGAAACTGTTAGTGCAGTCTAGTTGCAGTTGGGTTTTCTTGTAAAATGTTACACAGAGCATGATGGACTATTCCAGATAGTTACTTAGGGTTCTGTTTAGATTTAAACGCTAAATCAGTTTTCTCCCTGTTGTTGAAATTGAGATGTTAAAAATGTAAAGAAATGGGTATTAACAGGCATGCCAGGAGCAGGCTGCAAAAGCACTTTTATCTCTGTGGGGAACCAGCTGGGTCTGGGTGGACACGTGGGTTCAGCTCATTGACAGCTCTGGTGGTGGTGGCTGGTGTTGGGGGGAGCCTGTGGGACGTGTCTCCACCCTCCTCCCCTTCTGGGAAGCTCTCGCTGGGTGATCTTGCTGTGATGCCTCAGTATGCAGTCAGGTAGTTGCTTTGGGGTATTACAGCTTTCGTGTTCCATGAAACTATTTTTCCAGCATTCAGACTGCAGACTTGTCTTGGAAGTAGTTTTCAGAGGAACTGTCTATACTATCTGCTGTATCTCCATTGACATGGACAACCTATACCCCATAGGCCTGCTGTAGTTAGCTGGCAAGCTGAAAGCTGGCTAGACTTCATGTGTGTTTTATTTCTGTGCATGTTGAAAAACATTATATGCATGTGGTTTTGAAGAACAAGAGGTTTTTTGTGAAATAACCAATGTTTCTTATAGGACCAAAGACTACAGTGCTTCGTCTAGCTGTAAAGTTTTTCCCTCCAGATCCGGGTCAGTTGCAAGAGGAATATACTAGGTAACGTACTTTTTGAAGAATTTGATTTGCATTAGCTACTGAAACAAAAGGAAGGTAAGAGTAGGAGGATGCTGCATCTGTTTCCAGACAAAACTTACATTGAAGATGAGCAAAAGAGTGCTTTTTGTTAGTGTCACAGTTTCAGCAGACACATGTTGGCAGATGAATGTTAGTGGAAAAAATATTTTTCAAAACAGAAAGGAATGCAATTTAAGGCTTGTCAAACATGGTGTCAAAAGAGACAGGGTAGAGAGCAAATAATCTTATTTATAAACAGTACCTATAACAAAATAATCAGTACATATTTTAATAAATGTTTTATTATCCACACTAAGTATTCTACAACTAGCAAACATGCTTTACTGTTTTCGTCTATTTATGGAGTATTTATTGTGGCATTCTGGTCTGTGCTTAGAGCTCTAGGTATTTCATAATGCTATTAATGATATGTACATTTTATTGTGAGCGTATTGAAGAAACCAAGATAGCACAGCTAGATATGCAGAAAAACAGAGCATACTTTATAGAATTCTTTAATACATTCTTACAGCACTTTAAAAAAAAAAAACAACCCACATTCGGAATATATACCTTTTATTATCTTTTTGCCTCAAGAATATGATATGTAATGTTTCTAAAATTAATTCTTCTTTTAAAAAATTACTGCTTTCTTTCAGGATGTAATTTGGTAAAGAATATTGATCAATCTGTCAGTTCAAAGGTTGTCTATTTACTGGAGTCCTTATTGCACCTTCTTTCAAGTAAAAAAAGAAAACACAAAAGGCAGCATTACATTCATAAACATGTATTAGAATTAGTTTAGGTTACCAAATCAGTCCTTATCAGCACACTTTCAAGGCTGCTATGTTTTTCTTCTATCCTTGTATGTTTTGCAGGCAGCTTATTACTTACACAAAACTGTTAAACAGAAATCGATTCCTCTTTAGCAACGGATTGGGGGAATACTTTAGTTAAATGAGTATAGCAGGATAAGAAAATGTAATTTAATTTCTTACTGTCTTTACAGGCTGTTAATGTTATAGTCCTGGAAAATATAACCACTCAGTAAATTAATTGAGTGCTAGCCGAAATGCTCATTATTTTTGCTCACAAGATATTGGAATCAGTGATATTCTCCCATCCTTGTTCTAATAAATAAAATCACTTAACATGTTCATTAAGTTTCTTTCCAGCTAAAAATCGCAGCTGCTGTATTCCTTCACAAATCAGACTTGTTAAAAGCATGGTTTTCCTTCTGCTTCCTTGTCCCTGTGTGTTTATTGATGCTTATAAATTGCACTGGGTTAGTCTCGGGTTGTTTGGTTTGATGTGACCGTCCTTGGTAGCAAGGCTTCTGTATTATCTTGGTTTTGGAGAGAGGATGAGTTAGGAGGTGCTGGTTTTATAAAATACTGCTCAGTTGTTTTACTGTTCTTTCATATGTCAAGGTGGTACTTGTAACTCTCTCTCAGGTACCTGTTTGCATTGCAAATCAAGAGAGACTTGGCAGAGGAACGACTGACCTGCAGCTACAATACGGCTGCTCTCCTGGTATCTCACCTTCTACAATGTGAGTATCTCAACTGTGGGGACATTGGGTGATGTTGCCATTGCTAACCCGAGTAAAACAGCGTATAGAAGCTTTTGGTAACTAAAAGCATTTTCTGTCTCACACTATTTCCTTCTGTATGTGCAGTAAACCTGTTGATTTTGAACACTGGGGATTATCACTGGGTCTAGCTGTGGTGAGGAACAGCTGGTGCTTATGTACGAGATAACTTTGGCTTTGTGGAGACTGTACAAAATCGATGTCCTTGCGTGTTGTCTGTTTTCCCTGGCTCTGCAAATCGGGTCACTAGCACTCCTCATCTTCCAGACAGCTGCTCCCGTCTGCCTCTGTGCTTCCTTGGCTTTGTTTCTCAATTTACCCGTGGCTGGGGGGAGATAAGTGTGTAGAGGCTGGGATGAAATAAAACTAGAAATGTGCCAGAACAAGTTCAACAGTAGGGTTGTCAGCAGCTTTCCTGCTTACTGGGAGTGCAAATGGAAATGGGAAGCAATTGATTTGGAAGCTCTCCATGTTGCTGCTCGCTCAGTCTGTACATGCCTCAAGACCTAAAAATGTGGCCTTTAAGAGGAGCAGGTTGAAAACCTTGAATGGGTTCAGACACCAAACGAGTTTGAGCAGCAGCCAAATGATAAGAGTGTTTACCAATCTGTAACCTGAGCTGCAGAAATGGGGTTTTCTGCCTCCTTGCTGGCTTGAAACAAAAGCTGTTAAATGATACCTCTTCTCACGTATGCTGCTAAATAGTTACTAGCTATATAATTCTGCACTGTAATATAATACAATTATTATAATATTAGATTTGCTTTTCCAATAAAATCACCATTACTATCTTGTGTGTGTGCCATCAGTGAGTATTTGCTCATGGTTTTCCAGCAGTGCAATGTGGAGCTGGTGAGCTAATCTCAGCATCTGGCCTTGCTTAACTTGCTTCTATTCTACCAGAAAATTAGAAGTGAGGAAGAATGTGATTATTTTTACCATAAATTACTTTACAAAAGTGCCTTTCCATTTTTTTTCTTGTTGCTTCATATGCTGGCTTGATTTTAAACAGGATATTGCTGTGTTCCTTTTAAGAACAGCTGCCTTGGATAAGATTATTAGTTCACTTAGTCCACAATCCTTTCTCTGACAGCAGTTGATAGCAGATGCTATGGTGAAACCCTCCGAAACAGAGCAAGCATATGGTGGTACTTCCTTTGCGTCCATCCAGTAATCTGTGCATATGGCCTTTTCTAAGTCAGAGATTGACTCTGCGTCTCTTTGTTTAGTTGCCCGTGATGAACTTCACTTCCATGCATTTGTCTAACTTTTGAATTTCCTTATATTTTTGACCTTCTTCCATGAAAATGAGCTTCACAGTTTTTAGAAAGTCTGTAGGATAACTTATATCCTTTTGTCTTTTTAAAACTTTTGCATTTTAATTTAATATTGTACCTTCATATTTGATTATCAGAAAAAGTAAATAACTTTTAAAATATTTATTCAACTTGTAATTTTTATATAATTCTGCCATGCGTCCTGCCTGCCTCATGCTATTCTTCTCCAAGCCAAAGGCTTCTGGTCTTTTCATGTCCTATCAGATGGAAGCCAGTCTACACTTTTGATTCATGCTTTTTTCTTCTATAAATCTCTTCCTAATCCACAGTGTCACTTCTGAAAGGTGTGAATATGTGAAGGGGAGACCAAAATTCTAGATGTAGGTGCTGTGGGGATTTATAGTCACATAACACTGCTTTCTCTTTTTCCTAAGTAGGCTTGTCCATAACTATTTCATATATATTTAAAAAAAATAAATTCAAATATGCTGGTTTGATATGAGATATCTGTAAGGAAGAAATGTTTAGACCACCTCACAGGTCTTCTACAAGTCTGACATCTTTGCCTGTAAAGACATCTAAGTTTTCCAAACAATGTTAAAATACTGCTGTAATCCCCAGGAAGCCTGCTTGGGATAAATGTGTGTTTGGTAGGATGAAGCTGGATACAAAGAATAATGCACAAATCTGAAGCACTTAATGGAAAATACATTCTGGCTCTTGGAGTCTCTGTAATTCCTTACCAAGTATTTCTATCATTGTTCCTTTTCCACTGTTTCTTCGTATTCTAACATTGTTCTGTTTTCTGTAATAGCTGAAATAGGGGATTTCGATGAATCAGAGGATCGAGAACACCTTAAGACAAACCTGTATTTGCCAGACCAGGAAAGAATTGAAGGAAAGATTCTGGAGTTCCACAGGAAGCATGTGTAAGTGAGGATTAATGTATTCCCCTGGTGTATACTCATGGGGAGCAGGTGGACTCACCTTGGTGGAGGTCAGGCATGCTGCGTGATGGGATGATGTTAAGATTGTATAAATTAAACACCATTTACACCTAACAGGAAAAGCTGGATGTAGCAGTAGTTACATAGTTAGGACAGAGTTGTTGGAGAGTTTTTTTCAAGTGATTTTTTCAGTGTACCTTGAATAACCACAGAAAGCTATCATGAGCTTGTGAGAATGGTTTTAGGCAAAATCTTTCTTCAGAATTTCCAGCCTACAAAGTTTAAGTTCAGCTTGCCATCAAAAGTATAAAATCATAGAATGTCCTTAGTTGGAAGGGACCCACAAGGATCATTGAGTCCAATTCCTGTCCCTGCAAAGGACAACCCCAAAATTCACACCATGTCTCTGAGGGCTGTTGTCCAAGTGCTTCTTGAATATCACCAGGCTTGGTGCTGTGACTGCCTCCGTGGGGAGCCTGTTCCAGTGCTCCAC
>NC_087519.1:25405597-25444305 GCF_963921805.1 Phalacrocorax carbo
ACTTGGACAGTGCCCTCAGAGACATGGTGTGAATTTTGGAGTTGTCCTTTGCAGGGACAGGAGTTGGACTCCGTGATCCTTGTGGGTCCCTTCCAACTAAGGACATTCTCTGATTCTAGCCTTCCCGTAGTAACAGCTTTCATCCACCCTTTGCAGACATAAGTGTTGTTCCATAATAACGAACATTTTCCTGTAGGGCTGGATCTCATCTTTGCAAAGAGGAGGTTGGTCTCTGGGCTTTGGAGCAATGACAGCTCAAGCCCCTTTGTGTCCAAGCACTGCTCCTGAGACGATCAGAGACCTGACAGGCAGACTTTGAACTGTTTGCTCTGGGCCTCCAGGAAGGCACCACTCTCCAGTTGACTGACTGTCCTCCCTAGCTGTCTCTTTACTCCTTGTTGCTTAGATAAGCGGGGTTTGTCTTGTTTGAAAGAGCTTAGGGGAAAGAAAAGACTTAATCTTTCTTCTGCAAAGGCCAGAAATAGGGATTCAGGCTGTTCTTCGGTTATCTGTTTTCTAGGCATTTTTCAGCAATGAGCTTTACTAACAGAGTAAATTTATCTTCTCGACTCTTTTGAAACATCCTATATCCAGTAGTCTTCCTCCTCTCCGCTGTCTTGGGTGATATACCTTTATCAGCTGAGGTAGATGATCGTCTGCCCCATTTCTGATTCTTTTGTGGCGGTGTTAATTGGAGGCTGAAGGACTCCTGGAAAATGTCTCTAAGCCGTTGCAGATGTGCTGCCTGAGGAGTGTTACTGTGTCGGAGGGAGAGGCCTCACTAAGAGACTTGGGGGAATCCCATAAAGCAATTTGGGAAGGGAGATATTGCAAAGCCTGGTTTTCCTTCAGTGTGATGCTCCAAATCTCTGCTTCAGTATTTTGTATAAAAAGTTTTTTGACAAAACATCTAAGCTGTGCAGGCAAACTATAACCAAGATGATTGATGCTGGAGTGAACATCAGCTGTTTTGCTGTGCAAGCCACGGGGAAAATCAGTTGCCGTATTTCTATTGGAGTCATCAAAGTTTTGACTCATTATTTGTTTCCCAAAGTTGATAGGAAAACAAAGAGCTTTGGTTTTGGTAAAGCAGGTAAAGTTAGTGGCTGCCAAGGACTTGATACTTGCCGTTAGCACATATCTTGCCTTCAGTGCATTTGCAAACTGACATCACCAGTCAGGGCCTGCTCCCCGGTGCCTGGCAGTGCTTCTGTGTTTGCTTATTTGGAGCTTATTACAAGTTTGGGTAATGTTTTTAGCTCAGCTTTTTCATTGTACAGCTTAAGAATATAAGAAGGGAGGCAAGATTTCACCCTCTACCCTAATTCTGTGTATTGAGATGGTTTTTCTTGGTCTATGTCAAGATCATGCTATATAGTTTTCCAATAACCTTGCAGGTACACGTGTTAGTAAACTGATACTGAAAGTCGCTGATACTGCAGGCGTGTGCTGGGTGTGTCGAGGGTTGGTACTTTGTGCTTCATACAAGTCAGGCTTCTGTGATGTGGCCTGTTATCTTATAACTGAGTAGATCTAACCACGTGCACAAAAGTGGAGGAGAACTCAAGCATTCAGGCTTAATGCTGGTATTTATGCTGTTTTAGTTTGAATGCCTTTATCTAGGTTGTTTACTATAGGTGTTTTCTCTAGTGGCGCATACAAAGATTTGCCTTTTCTGTCAGGGCTTTCTAGGGAGGGTGTGGGATGAGAAGGTGTTCTGGGACACTACAGCAGATGCCATAGAAGGAGTGCCCGTGGGGCAGAGATCCAGCCAACCTGGCATCATTCACAGCATGCACAGGGTCTTGGAAAGTGAGGCCACCTTTCTGAGGGTGTGCTTTGTGGGGCTGAAACTCTTGGCTTTTTAACTATAAATCCACTGTGCATGGAAAGAAGTTGAATGATCGTATTTGGTGTGCACGCAGCTTCTCTGCAGGGGCTGCTGCTCTACTGTCCTGGATGCTCACAGGTCAGTATTTAAAATAGATTGAGGGATTCTTGAAGGTGAGTGCTGACTGAGAAATTTGTTGATGTCACCTGACCTTTGCAGCTCTGAAAGGAGCATTTTCAAATAGGATTTCTGCTTGGTGAATTTCCAGTTTTATATATTTTCGGACCCTTTGCCTCTAACCCTAAGAGGGCTCCTGTGCAAGCTGGGACATGCTTTGTACCTCTGCCTGAACTGTTTGGGTCCCACTTGCTCATATTTAACTGGGCAACAGCAAAATGGATGTAGTTTTTAAAAAGTGCCAGAGCATGTGAAGGTAGGTGTTTTTAAAGGAAACACTTAGCGGCTTCAAGCCTTGTGGGGAGTTTATTGCTCCCATTATAAAATTATCAATACTAAGTGAAGCAATCGCTTGAATTTTCCTCCCTGTGAAGGTGACAGCTTAACTCCTGCATTTTGTGGTTGTGCCTTTTGAGATGGTGACAAGTATTTTCTTCCAGAAAACCAATATATATGCTAATGTCTGACTGCATCTTTCAGATGCACAGCTGGGCCTACAGGACCTTTGCGCAGAGCCCAGATGTCAGGCATTCAGCTGAAGCGCTGCAAGTCTGGGACTCTTCTTCCAAATGTGCAGTGTCATGGTACTTCCAGTTTGCATGTGCTGAATTCCCTGAATATGCAGCTGGTCCAGGTGGCAGCCTGGGAATCCCTCCTGCCTGCTTACGCCTTCCTCTCCTAGCTTTCATTGGAGGGGAAGGACACCAGCAGCCCCTTTCCAGCAGATCCTTGCCATGAAGCTGCCAGTTGCAAATCCTGACCTTGCTAAGATCCTGGTGCCCTGTGAAATGTGGAGCTGCAGAGAGGCAGACATCTGAGAAGGCAAAGAAGGGGAAAGAGGGATGGTGGGTACTTTGATAGTTTCTATGTAGCATTCTTGTTTCAGTCATTTTATTTAAGCTATCTGAGACTCTTTTGACAGAGAGCTGGATTCATGGCAAGCTTGAGAACTGACAAAATAAACCACAAAATATTCCTTGGAGCTTTAAAACCTAACCAAGAACTTCAGTTTTTATGTTAAGATCATATCTGGTAATGCACTGAATTTTAAAAAATCCTGACAACTAGCCTTCCTTTGAGCTATCAGAATAAACTTGTAATGTCTCATCCAAAAGGAAAACTTCTGAAAATTAAGGGAGAAAGTAGAAAGTGATGCAGACTTGAAAACATCTGCAGAAGCCACGTTGCTTTCTTCTCTGGAAAGAAATCTCCAACACTGAGCAAGAAAGGCGTGAAAGCAAGCCAAGCTATTAAGTAAAAATAAACACAGAAAGCATAGACTGCTGGGGATTTGTGAAGTTTGGCTAGTATTATGGTAAAGAAATTCTTAATTTCACTGCTAACGTTTGTTAGAGGAAAAGACTGCATTCATTCGCTGGCACTTTTCTGTGCAAGCAGAATTGCTTTGCTGTTAAGAAGTCAGGTCGCAGGACAGGAATAGGAACGTGTGGCCCATGCTATCCTAAATGTGCCTGAAACAGTCTATAGACTAATTCACACAATGCTTTAACATGCTTTAAATCTTTTGGGTTAGGGTTTGGTCCAGAGTCTAATTCAAAATGTTACTTAGGAGCCAATTTTCATCCCTATTGCCGGGGGTTCCTGCTTAAACAATAGTTGGTCTTCATGATGGTATCCGGCTGCTGCTACTTACGTATTTTCTTTGACATTTGGAATTGGAATTTCAGGTCAGAGAGCCCAGGGGCAGAAGGCTGATGAGGTACCTACAGGAGGCCAAAATGTCTTGCGTAGCTTGTTTGCCCAAGCGCAATGTCCTAGATGTCCTGAATGTCTGGAAGGAGGGGGAGCAGAACCTTGTGGTGACTTCCTGGAGCTATTGTTGATGCAAATCAGCCAAGTTGTTATTTACTGGTGCTCCAGATGATGCTTTGGAACGCTAAGCCGGGAATGATTGGGAGGAAAGCTCATCTACAAACTACATGTGAGGAGGGTGAGCTCTGTTATGTAGGCAGCACCAGAGAAGAGCAGCAGACAACTCTCCTGGAAAGCAAAAAGTGAGGTGTGCACCACAGAGGATAGTGGCTTTCGTAGAAAATGGTACTGAGGGAGCTTGTGGTCATTTAGTCTGTTGCCTTGTTTTAAACTCATGTAGTGTTATGCAGCTTTTATTGCATTTCCTATGATGTTTTCAGTAGTCACTTAAACAGTTACAGAACAGCCTGGCTTAGTTCTGCTTTAGATTTTATAGGTGGTTTGTTAAAGAATTGACACCTACAAAATCAGATGGTTCATTTCCAGGGTTCCCAGACCACTTTAAAGTGCCTTATTTCCAAATACAGAGCTGGAGCACAGTTCATCCAGCCCTCCTTTTCCCTCCCCATTGTCCGTGCCTTTTGCATGAAAGCTTAAGCTGCCCTGATCCAAGGGCAGCCTGTGCTGCTGAGTTGTTCTGTAGTGGTCGTGTAAGAGGAGGTGGGTATCTAGACACTGATGGATGCTGTGCTGTGAAGGGAGCCAGTAAAACAGGCGTAAGATTTTCCTGTCGCCTGTGAACAAGAACGTCTCTGCACAGCTCTGCGTTCCTCTGATTTTATTGCGACATCTGTAAAGGCAGTGCTGTTTCTTGAGCTGTAGTCTGTTTTCAGTGTTGGTGATGACTTCTCCTGGATACATTGTCTCTCGAGGAGGGACTGACTTTTGGAGCAAGGTTTAGTTCCTATCTTAATGCAATCTGTGCTTTTTGTGTTCCACCACCAAAAATTATATTCTCTGGAAGAAGGATTTTAATCACTTTGCTCACTTGAAAAGAGGACCGTGACATTGTTGCTGATAACTGTTCTAGCGTGCACGATGGTGCCTGTCCTGGGAAGTAGAGTGCAGCTGTTGGATGAAATCCTATATGTTTTCTTGACTGTTTTCTGCACTGGACAGAACCTGGAGCTGACCTAACCTGGAAATCCCTCTGCTTTTCTGCTTGTGGAGCAGCCGGGGCTGTGTCAGCTTTCTGTGCCTTCCAGAGTTGGTGGTTGAAAGGGGAGCTGCACTGTTTCTTCCCAGCTAGAGGCAGGTGCTCTGGGTGTGTAAGTTGCTGGTCTAGAGCAGCTCTGATTCTATAGTTTTGTATGATTTTTAAAACATACCTGTGAAAGGTATGTAATTTCTTCTTTCTCTTTCCAGCTACTCTTACCTATGACACTCTCAGGTTCGAATATGAAGATTTCCCTGAGACCAAAGAACCTGTTTGGATCCTTGGCCGGAAATACAGTGTTTTTACAGGTATTTTGCATGCATGGTGCTTTATGCTCTAATGGTCCAGAGGACTTTATTAGTGCCGTACTTTGCTTTCTGAGTAGCAAGGTGACTGCAAACCTTAAGCACATCACAGAGTGTGTCTGTTTGCTGGCAGAGCGTGCAGTGTTAAGTGCCATGCCTCTCTGTCTGGCCATCTCTGTAGACTCTAGAATATTTTGGTGCAGAAAGTTACTATTTAGTACTTACTAGGACTTGTGTCATGAGGCCAGGGTGGTTGAGGCAAGGGGATAGCTCAGGAAAAGGCAAGAAAATGGTTTACTGCTTCATAATTTGCCTATGGCCATGGCATCTTTGGGTTGATTGCAGCTATTTCGGGGAAAAAAGAAAGTTTCTTCTGCACAGTGGCACTGCCCTGTTCCTCAGCCAGATTTTGCCTCTCTGAGCACACAGACTGAATGAGGAGCAGAATGCTGTTGTCATTAGGGAAGGTGGGTGAGAGATGGATTTAGCTGTGTTTGGTGCTACCCTCATTTGTGTACCTTTCGATGCTGAAAAATTTTCAGAGAAAGAAGAGATCCTGTTGGATGTGACCTCTCGGCTTTGGTTCACCTACAGAAAGAACTTCCCTGCTATCGGTACGTACTGTGGATGAGTCTAAATATATCCTGGAAATGATAATCTGGCTATCTCTACCTAATAAAACAGTCCCCACAAGCATAACATTAATTCACTTCTGATTATAGGAATCTGAAGTGCACTTCATTTAATTGATAGGATAGATTTTTTTATCTGATAATGAGAATTCCTCATGCCCTTGGGTATGAGGGATAACCAGTGATTTTAAAAAAGGCACAAGAATGAGTCTGGGAAGCCCACCTAGAAATATTTCTTGCTTGAGCAACATGGGAAGATTTTTGTACTTCATGTTCATTAAGTCCTACATAAGTCTGACATGAAATGTTATTTAATTACGCTGTGGGGCTTGCAGTGGATTAAAGACATGAAAGCTAGAGAAATGATACAGAAGTTACTGCCTTTTTGCGTCTGCTCTGGACTATGGGGAGGTTTTGTTTGTGTTGGGGGGTTTTTTAAATGCCTGAAGTGGCTGTTACATGCGGGAACTGTAGTCATATGGGGAACATTTCCCAGTGAACTCAAAGGAGAACATCTTGGTTCCTTAAGCTATTTTGCATGGTCATTTCTGTGGTGTGGTTTGGTGTACTGGGTGGAAGGGGTATGAGAGGAGATCTGAGAGCAGATAAATGAGATTCCAAGCCCCATCTATGTCCTCACTGGCAGTGTGATCCCCAGCAGCTGACAGGGAAAATGGCTCATGTTTTTAAAAGAGGCTTCTTGGTAGCTGGTCCTTCTGGCTTGTTCTGTTCTGTCAGTACTGGGAAACCCTTTGCCTGACAAGGTATGAGACATCTTTGATGCAGTTTAATCCCTTTAAATTCATGTTTGTGAGCCATAGTTAAACATGTGTTTGAAGTTGAAGGGTTAGCATGTGTTTAACTATGCCTCACAAACAAGATTGAGGCTTCTGTGTGAGTTATTAAAGGGTCGGGGGGTGGGAAGAAATCCCATTTTCTGAGTCATTTCCCATTTACAGTGTAGATACAGTTTGCTAGTTGTACAGTAAACCTTTTCCGTTTTCAGTCTTTCTTCTCCCAGTCGTCCGTTTTATTGTCAGCCACTTCTCTCTGTGCTTGCCCGCTTAAATATTGTAAGCTTTTCAGAGGGTAAGGGGAATGTCTTATGCTAATTTTGTAAAGCATTATCAATTTTGGTGTTGTATATGTTATAAATTGCTGGCAAAATTATAGAAGATAGCTGCTGACCATCCAGAACTTGATTAAATAGTTCTCTTGGGTGATTTTTTTTTCTCTCTTTGCTTTTTGCACCAAGTAGTTGCATGGATCCAAAAGAATAAAACAACATTACAAAGAAACTACTTCTACCAGCTGTGCTAATGCACAGCTGACTGCATGCTTGTAAGACAGCTCACTTGCTGTAGTCACTAAACTTTTTATCTATGCAGCTTGTAATAATAGCCAGAGCTTCAGTGGAGGAGCAGCAGTTTCCTTCTCAAGTTCTGTCAGGGAAATGCTTCCAGCCTTGAGCCCTTTGTCTCAGACTTTCCAGTGTGAGCTAATATCCATCTTATTCTCCAATATTACATAGGATGTGGGGGTTTTTTGTTGCTGGGGTGGGGTTTCTCTTGGCCTATGTTGTTCACTTTGGAATCTCATCCAGTCATAGCTGCTTATGATATGGGAATTCCTTGGGATTGATATATTTTGCATTAAATAAATCATCTTCTCAAGGTGAGGATTACAAGAAGTCACCTGTAACAAGCACCTTGTGTAGAAACATATCTCTGAATGAGGCTGGGAGGCTGCAACTGAGCTCAGGGGCTGTTGTGCTCCTGAGAAATTCAGCTCTCTTTCTAGTTTAGTTGTTTGGGTTTCCCTTAGAAGTTTTTTTCCCCTTTCAGTTGGTATTAGAGGGTTTTCTTTGTGTGTTTTTAAGGGCTGCCATGAAGTTATTCACTGATAACTACATTTTTGTTTCTCAGCCTTGGGTATGTGAGCTAAGGTAGTACTTATTCCCTGCCTGATTTCCTGGGTAAACCTGTTACCTGTGCACACTTCAGTGCTTTCATTTCTTCTCCCTCTTGGCACTGTTTTACTATTCATTACTTATTTTCTGTCCTCGTTTACAGGAGGAACAGGTCCCACATCTGATACTGGCTGGGGCTGTATGTTGCGGTGTGGCCAGATGATCTTTGCTCAGGCCTTGGTCTGCAGGCATTTGGGAAGAGGTAAACCCATACTGACTTCCAGGGCTATGCGGTCCCCACAAGTGCAGTACTTGTTAGGACAGCAGATAACACAGGCGCAGCTGGGAGTTGCTGAGGGCTCTATAACATTTTCTTCAACCTTCTAAAAGTTCAGGGCTATTGAGAGAACAGTCTGCTGGAAACCCTCCAGCAGGTTTTTCCCTGCTGTCTACAACTCTACATAGATAGATATAGTTGTCCAAGCCTTAAAACAAAGCAGAGCCCTGTAACATGCTAGTGAAATCCACTGAAGCCAAGCACATACTAGATTTTTCTTGAAGGGTTTTTTATATAGCTGAAGTTCAGAACAACTTAGTAGATCAATACTTGTTTATAGGTCAGTTTTGTTACAAAGCCTTCACTTACTAGTGTAGTCTCCTCTCTCTGAATACTTCTGTTCTTTTGCTTGACCTATACTTGGTCTCTAAGCAGCTGTACCAGATAGTTTTTCTGACAGTTGTTGTTGGCCTTTGAATTTGTTGAGGGGTGATTTTTGTAGTGAGGTCACCTGTTTTTTCCCAGAATATGTAGCTCATGCCTGTTAATGAGAAGTTGTAACCCTATTTCCCATCTGTGGCATAGAGGTACAATTTGTGTTTTCTGAGTTTTTTTGTTTATTTGCTTTTCTGCGGGTGATATTCCTTTATCCCAGCTGTAAGAATGCTTACTTTTCTTTTAAAACTAATCCTTTAGTGTTGGGAATGCCTCAGATGCCTAGTAGTAAGAGAGTGATGTGAAAATCAGGTCAGTCGATTGATGCACAGGGAAGAGAATTGTAGCTCGCAGCCTCTAATTACTAATAAATATCATGTTTTGTTTCATATATCTCCTTGTCTGTCTTAGACTGGAGGTGGATAAAAGGGAAGAAGCAGGTGGATAATTACTTCAATGTTCTTAATGCCTTCATTGACAAAAAAGACAGCTACTACTCCATTCACCAGATAGGTAAGAGTCTGGGTGCTGAAGAGTGTGGAGATATTCAGTCTGGGTTCCCCATAAGTGTAGAACATCACTCTGTGTTTTACTAGCTTAGCCAAAAAAAAAAAAAAAAAAGAGTGGGTCGGGTAGTACATGGTACTACACTGCTTGTTTTCTGATGTGATGTAAAACTACCACTCTTTATTATGGATTATGATGGATTGTTTCTTCTTGACTCCATTAAGGCCATCAGGTTTGCCTAATGCTTTAGGTTATATTCAGCTTCACTTCCCATATCCTAGCTAGCCTAGCTAAGGTGAGAGGAGCGCATGTGGTTGCTGTTCTCACTAGGACCTTGTAATATGAGAATATTGCTGACCAAAGATATTCTCAGAAGTAGCAAATGGACTAAGGAAGGATCTCGCTTTGATATAAACTTCCCTGGCAAATAAAAGAGAAGCAGCCTGTTTCAGTTTTTCTTTTAGGGTGTTAAGGCACCTATAACTTCAGTGAACAGAACTTCAGATTACAGGGGTGGTCGGGTAATCAAGCGCTGTCAGTAAAATTTATTCTGAGGTGACATTGCCTTTTGAACTTTTGTATTATTGCATTTTGGGGAAAGGATTTGCTTTACAATCCTTCAGGACATGCTGCTTTCTCTCACCTACACTAAGATACCCCATGAAAGGGTAGATTCTGCTGACTCAGAAACGTTTCCAAGTGAGATTTCTTCCCTGTTGTATACAAACTCTGTTTAGGAAGGAATGCAGTGTAGACGAAATTATTTGCTAAATTATTTTCTTTTTTTTTTCTTGTGATGCAGCCCAGATGGGAGTTGGAGAGGGAAAATCCATAGGTCAGTGGTATGGACCAAACACAGTCGCACAAGTGCTCAAGTAAGCGCTGCTTTTTCCCTTTATGTCTTTTGAACCACACAGTGGGGTCATTTGGTTTGCAGTACCTCCTCACACGTTTCTGCCCATTGACTGAAGAGCAACTGTATGTTTTAATGCTGTTAGCCGGCACCCTGCTTGACCTTGTTGACCTGCTTGGGCAGGAACTTGAAAGAAGCCCTTCTGTTATTCAGATGCTGGCAGGATATGAGAGAAAACATATTTCAAGTTGAGGACAACCCCCAAAATTATCTCTCCATGTCCCAGAAGTAAGGTGCTTGGCACTAGAACTGAGTGCAATAATCTGCAGCAAACCAGAAGCAAGTGTCAGGGCAGATGATGATTGCCGTTGTTTGGATCTCTGCTGGCTTCTGAGTTGCCTCTGCTGACCTGACAACAGTGTTGTCATTACCAGAAAGCTGCCAGCGAGCCACCAAGTCACTAATGCATCAGTAGAGGAAAGCATTAATATTTGCTGCCTGGGTTCCATGGTGCCAGGCTGAGGCTCAGAGTGGTGCTGGAGCACGGGCTGCTTTTAATAACCAGGACACACTCTATTTCAAGAAACATTCTCCCTCCTGTCAACATTATTCCCTCACTTTGATTAGATGAGCAGGTAGCACCCTGAAATAGGCTAGGATTGCCTAAAAGCAGCTTTCCCGGGTCAGACCATATGCCATATTAGCCCAGGAGCTGGTGTAGGTGATCAGGAGATATGTAGGGAAAGTAAAAGTGATCTTTTAAATTTATTATTGTTTATTTTTTATGCTGTCTCGCTTTCTGGTAGCCAACAGTTATGGGATTTGAGTTGGAGGTTGTATCAGGGCTCTTTGTAGCTGCTAAGGGACAAATTCCCAGGTGTGGTCCCATTTGCAATCTTGTTTATTCTTCTGGCCCTAATAACTAGTGGCAATGAAGTCTACAACTCTGATACATGTATAAAAGCATACTTTACAGCATAATTGATGAAAACAAATCTTTCCTAATCCAGTTTCTCCTCTTTGGTACACCACCGTCTTTATCTTGTAGTTGTAACTATTGCTTGCTTACTTTATTTTTTTTCCTTTCCTTTAGAAAACTTGCAACTTTTGATACATGGAGTTCACTGGCAGTCCATATAGCCATGGACAACACTGTAGTGATGGAAGAAATCCGTAAGTATCACATAGAGGTAGAATGTGGTATATCCTCTGGCAGCAAGAAGTCAGAAAAAAACTGGAGAGCATATAGTAGTACAATACAACTAGTGTAAAGTAAATGTTTTGTCTTAAAGCTGTGGCCAAGCATGCTAATACCAGATGAGAATTGCTGTTCTGGGGCAAGGAATCCCCTTGTTTTGACTTTTGCTTCATCTGATAGAACCTCTGACTTAGCACTGTGGCCTCTGGATCTGGAGAGAAGGTCTGCTAGACCTTCAGACAATAGGTGGGAGCTGCTTGGAAGGTAGTGTCAAATTTGTTTATGGCCACGGGTAGCAAGCAGTAAATGGCTGCTTTCTCTCTCTTATAATGGGGTAGGAGTGTCTCTGCTATTAGGCAGAGTAAGAAAAGTACAACAGATCACTGAAGAGGAAAATGAACAAAATTGGCAGGGGAGGGAGAAGGGAATCCATCTCTGGAGTGGATCTCTCATCATCTTTTAGGGAGTGCTTACTGGTTGTTTCTCTCTTTTTCTTTTTCTTTTTTTCTTTTTTTTTTTGGTGTATCCTGATGGTAGGATGGCTCTGGAGGCTGAGCAGCTGTTCTGCGATGTGTTCATCCCTAGCATGCTTTCTCAGGCTTCAGTGCCACAGTAACCAAAGTTGAATGCCTGTATCGCTGGTTGCTGCAGTCCTGCGTGATCCTGGCCACAGAAGCCTTTCCCTTGTTTGCTTTAGACTAACTTGTGAGGCAGTGTGCTTACACAGCACAAAACCATGCAATGTTTTCTGCCAGGTTAGTGTACTGAAACGGCACGTAGAATGGTCCAGTGAGTGCTGGAACTGGTTCGAGGTTACAGGCGAGATCATGGCAGTGATCATTTAGGCTGGCTTTGGCTGCCACGGAGCCAAAATCACTTAACAGGCAATTTATCCCTGGAGTGCAGGACAGTCACTTTACAAAGTCACATCTCTTACCAGGTAGTCTCAACTGAGAGGTGAAGAAATGTAGGATCTGATTGATAAGTGCCTGTCTAACCTTAGGTATACGTAGTCTTGTGAAGGTATGTGCTGATGCCTTGGCTTAAACAAGGGCCAATGTGAAAACAGAAATGGGATTTATCTTTCATCTTTAGCCTGACAATGTTACTTCTAGAACTGAAGCATGCTGGCTGCGAGGCTTGGGTAGGCTGCAGGCTGTTGTCTGTGTGGCACTGACTGTTCAGCACTGACGCTGCTTTGAGTAACATGTTTGTACAGCTTGTAATGCACAGGGGGTGTTTGTTTATTTTCCTCAAATGTGAATCATAATGTCCCTGTTCAGGGCCTGAAAGTCACTGTATGAGTGGGTCTGATGTGTTATATGTCTGTAGGTATGTGTTTTACATCTTATGCCCAAAACATCTGTCAACAGTGAAGCATTCAGAAGTTAATGCTGCTTCATACATCTGGTAAATTCGGTCACCAATACTGTTTAGGCTAAGGTTCGTAGGAAGTGCCTTTTGCTACAGCAGTGAACAAACATCCATCTTTATCCCTTCTGAGTCAGTGTTTTGTATCAGAAAGGGGCTCTTAATTGGGCATTGGAGGATCCTGTGCATCAGAAAGGTGGTGAGAAACCAAGACAGTAAAGCCAGTACCTGACAGCAGCAGCCACAGCAGGAGAGATGTTGTGTCAAATCTGTTGGAATATATCTGCAGTAAATGGTTTGGATCCAGCTGGGAAGTTTTAGGCAGGTCCTGCTGTGCTGTGGCACAGTAGTGCTGCAAAGCCTGCCAAAACAGCAAGGTGAATTTAATCTGTGCCATGCTGCCTACTGCTTAAACTTGAGTTAAATATGTTTATACAGGATTGCCAGTTGCTTTTCCTGATGAGGAAAGCTGCCGTGACACCCCATTCAGCAACAGCCCTGGCTTGGCAGCTGATTTCAGATCATCAAACCAGGCAGGCTACTGCAATAAAAAAAAAAAAAAAAATCTCTACTGTCTTAACAGGGTAAATCAATATGAATAATGACTTTCAATTTTCTCAGGACCTCTGGTAATTATAATAGGTCTGCACATGAGAGACGCTGACATACACCTTCTCCCTCTTTGAGGGACAGTATAGGGAGCAACTGAAAACTCTTCAGTGCAGGTTGGCTCTCATACTGAGGCTTTCAATCAAAGTCCTATTTCTTCTGACTTTGGGTGTAATGTTGTTCAGCTGGGTTCGAAGCTCTTAGTGTGCAAACACCCTGCTGAAAAGGCTGGTGATGAAGGTGTTTACATTGTGCCCTAACTGCTAGAGTGTCCTGGCATTCAACTTAGGCCAGCAATAAATTAAATGAGCCTCTGGCATTTTGTCTAATTGCCTTGGCTTCATGACTAAAGTGATGTGGGTTTCTTTGGGGTTTGGATTTTTTCTTCACACACCCAGCAAGTAATGAAATTGGCCAGTGAGACAGGTAGGCTTGGCGATGTTTCTGTACCAGAATTTACATAATCTGGTTGCATTACAGGCTGGCTATATGTTCATCAGGTCTCTAGAATGAGGATGCATAGTGCTTACATCATGTGTGTGCCCTGAGGAGTTTTACTGACCCATATCTTACAGGCAAGGCTTACACTGAAATTGCAGAGTTTAATGATCATCCTGCTTTAGGTCTCTAAAGCAGTGTCTGAATGATCCCCAATCAAATCTGTGAAGGCTTTAGTGAACTTTAGGAAAATTACAACTACTCTAGACAGAAACCATGTTTGTGTCTCGTTACAGTGCTAATCACAGGTGATTATTTCCTGTGTTAAGCCATAACACTTTTCTCATTCAGTACAACTGTCGTCTTATCCTCCATGAACTACTCTGGAGTTGAACACTCATGATTTTTCTCTTTCTGCCTACACGCTTTCTAAATTCAGGACTCTTGCCTGACCTCCTAATCAACTCGTTCAACCTGTTGGCAAAGGTTGTTGCTTAGCTGCTCATCTGCTTGAAAAATTTGCACTTTAACAGCCCACCAGATGGTGGCTGCTGGTACAGCATGCTTTGGCATAATCTTGATGTAAGCTTAGTCATCTAAGGTGAGCCCTACCAGAAGCCCTGCAGGGAGTACATACATCACATGATCCCAGCACTGGACCTCGTTAAGCTTTTCTTTTTATTAAGTGGTGTAGGCTTTTAAGTAAACAGCAATTGTTGATCAGAGCTCGAATAGTATTACTCAAGGTCTAGAACCAGAGATATTTCTGATGCCTTCTGCTCATGTTCCCTTTCTGTAGGGCGGTTGTGCCAGTCCAACTTCCCGTGTGCTGGAGCTGCAGCATGCCCTGCTGTGGAGTCAGACGTACTCTATAACGGGTACCCAGAGGAAGCGGGGGTTAGAGATAGGCTCTCACTGTGGAAACCATTGGTGCTGCTGATACCTCTCCGCCTTGGGCTCACAGAGATCAATGAAGCCTATATTGAAACACTAAAGGTAGGGGACCTGGAGCTGAATTCTTGGTGTTCTGATCCTTAAGGACCCTGTTGTGAATTAAGTAATTTCTGGAATTTGGTTTTGGGGCAAAAATACTCAGAAATAATTGTCCTATTTCCAAAAGAAAAATGTGTTTAGAGACAGCCCTTGTCAGGTGTCAGGACATGGGTTCTTGCAGGCTTTAGTCAGGAAAACGTTGTGGGGCTTTTGGAGGGTTGTAGTTTTTGGTGTTTGGGGTTTTTTTTGAGGATCTTACTTCACAACTTAATTTCAGTCCTTCTTTGTGTTTACATGGTACCAATCTGCTGGAGCATTTGTTCAGCACAACTGTACTGTGCTTGGTGGCAACCTGAGCATTAATGAATGAAGTGTTGCAAACCCCCTGTGGCTCTGATGCTAGAGCTTGTACTACAGACTGAGGCTAGAATTTGGCTGATGGTTGCAGTGTGGATTATCAGGAGGCTGCAGAATTTAGGGTGTGCAGAGTACATGCACAAGACAGGGTGCACACTGTACTAAGGCTAGCAAGCTCTGAGCTGCGTGGGTAAGAGCTCCAAATTCATGCAAAGTTACTTGCCCTTAACTTAGTAGATGTTGCCTGGATACTGCAGCTGGATAAGGAACTTCAACCGTTTCCTGAATTGTTTCCTCCTGAGAGTACTGCTGCAACCTGATGACAGCTCCAGGGTGTCTTGCCACTGACTGCAGCAGAGCCAGGATTCCCCCAGACTGGGTCCTGGAGTAGCGCAGCTTCTTCCATTTGGTCCACCTGTGTGTTCTTGTCAGCAGTTAAAGGTGTTTTTGAGCTGCCTCTGTGTTCCGTGAAGTCCTTATGTTGCAGCCTTCAGCCTTCCTGGCAGACTTTCTCTGCAGAAATGGCTGTATCTGCTGATTTTCAGTGTCCCTGTCTTTCTTTCCCACTGCGTTTTTAGATGTTTGCCTTTGTTGCCACCTGCTGTCTCACTGTCTGTCAGCTGTGTGTTTTCTGTATTGCTTTTCCAGCACTGCTTCATGATGCCCCAGTCCCTGGGAGTGATCGGAGGGAAACCAAACAGTGCTCACTACTTCATTGGCTATGTAGGTGAGTGCCCAGAGTACTGCAGAGACTTTCCAAGCATCTCTCCCCTACTAGAAAATGCTTTTGGAGCAGTACAGCTCTCCTGCTTGGTCTGTGGTGCATGCTGCAGGGTTGTTCTTTCCTGCTGGAAGTGTGGAAGGTTGCTGCAGACTGAACCTATTTCTGAGGACCTGAGTGATACAGCTTTGAACAGTGGCCATAATACAGGCTGTAAACTTACACTGCATAATGCTAAATTCTGTCTGCAAAGAGGTGTGCATAGAGACTTCTTCCTATGTTCCGAGCTGACCTCCCTGTAGGGGCTTGGCTGGATTTAACTGTCCTTTAATTGTCCCCTTCCTGAAATCCTACAAACTGTTGTCCTCTTACTCTCCTCCTTCCCTCTTATTTTCTCCCCCTGCCTGAGACCTCAATCTGGTTGTGCTTTGGATTTCTGGGGCTGACTTGAGCTTACACAGGATCCTAGAAGGCATGTGCAGGAACAATATCCAAATACTGCCTGTGCCTTGAGCCCAGCATGTCACGGGCACTGTGGTTCTGCTGGCAGCTGGCTCTTTGCCTGGATGAGAAGCATTTGGGAAAGTGCTAGCTGAAAGCAAGTCACCCCTATAGAATTAGTTTCCTTTGTGGGGTTTTGAGAGCTGGCTCTGTCATCAGTCTTCCTCCTCTTTGTATCTCACCGTTTCCTTCTCAGAATACCAGCTTCTGGCATGGTTCTTCCTCTTCATGTCTCCTTGCCTGTCTGTCCAGGTGAGGAACTCATTTACCTGGATCCCCACACTACGCAGCCTGCGGTGGAGCCCAATGACAGCAGCTGTCTCCCTGACGAAAGCTTCCACTGCCAGCACCCTCCCTGCAGAATGAGCATTGCTGACCTTGACCCCTCCATTGCGGTGGTGCGTTCCTGCCTCTTGTTTCCAATCACCCGAAGGAGCAGTGTTGTGGTCCCTCTGTTTCACAGCTGTCCCTTTCCCCAGGGAGCCGGCAAAGGCAGTGGTGACTGGTTGGGTACTCTATAGGCATGCTGTGCTCTGGGCAAGTGCTGCCATGGGTTTCAGTAACATTGGTAAAGGAGCTCCTTGTGCAGGAAGTGGTTTGGTACAGGGAAGTCCCCCTTGCATGGCAATTAAATGTCATTCCTCGTGGGGCAGTATCCTTCTCTCATGTTTAGTTTGGGCTTTGACTCGTGCCTTTTGATGGGCAGATCTGAATCCATTCCTGAATCCATATTATGATTCAGTGTGGCTTGTTTTCTGTTGAACCTGAGATGCCTGCCCTTTGTTTCCCTGTGGGTTGTTTCTGCCATTTTCTTTCTGCAATAGAGTGGACCAGCTTCCACCACTTGGATAGTCTGGTCGCATCAAGTGTACGGGGAGCGTTCAGTTTAATGGGACAGTGTAAGCCACAGTTTAAAAGCAAGGCAGTTAAATGGTGTGAGTGCTTGCAGTCCTGGTCATGTTGCTTGGTGTTAATACAAGGCCTTAAGACTGAAATGATCAACCTACAATACATAATTTTTTTTTTCAGGGCTTTTTCTGCAACACAGAGGAGGACTTCAATGATTGGTGCCAGCAAATCAAAAAGGTTTGTGTTTATATCACCAGGAAAGGAGTATATGATATTGTCCGGTTTCCAAACTGCTGCACAGAGAGCATGTTCTCTGCAGCGTCATCCCATTTTGAGATATAAGAAAATAGTTTATTAAACTACCAAAAAGAGCATAGCGCTGAAATTCTGCTGGTGATGCGAGTCAAAGATCTGAGAAATGTTTTTTCAGCTGTGTGAAGTCCCAACAGATTGTTATTACCCCTTAAAAACCCAGTGCACCGTGAGTACAGAGTTGTTGGTTCTCATGGCTCTGCCCTTGCTCCACAGCTGTCCCTGGTAAGAGGAGCGCTGCCAATGTTTGAACTGGTCGAACGCCAGCCATCGCATTTCTCCAATCCCGATGTCCTGAATCTCACACCAGGTGAGGCCATGTAGGGAGGTTAAAGCCAAAGGTCAAGCTGGTCCCTTTGGTTTTCTGGAAATTGTGTGGAATTGCATGGTGGCTTCTAATATGTTCCTGTTCCATCTGGAGTTTGCTCTGGAGCTCTTAGGTCAATTGCTCTAGTTCTTTGGCTTTCAACTAGTGGTTCACAGATCCCACAGTGTCTCAGGATGATTTTTAGAGTGAGTCTGTGAATGGTGATGGTTACTGAGGGGAAGAAAAAACAAGTTCATAGGCTATCACAGCAGTGTGAATCTGATTTGTAAAGGGGTGCTTGGAGGGATCAAGAGTCCATTGAAAAGGCTGAACACTGAGTTTCTAGGTAATTAAAATGGTCAAAGACAGGGCTGGTCAAACTTAGTTCCAGCGTAAGGCACTTATTTCCCGGGCATGTGCCACTATCAGTGGAAAAAGCATCGAGTACTGGGCAGTATCTTGGCTGTCAGGCTCCGCTTATCATGTTAATAATGTGCACAAACATTGCAGGAGATAAAGAGCCATTGACAGCTTCTGCCAAGAGGAGTGAGTATGCGTGGACAAACTTACCCTGTCACCAGGCATTGGACTGTGTCCTGTCACTTGCATCCTGCACCCTGTGCTTCCTTGCTATGTCTCTCTCTCCTTAGCATGAGCTTCGAAAGCCTTCCTTATCTCACTGTCCTTTCCTGTAAGAATGCTTTATTCCCTTAAATTGTCAATTGCTCCTTGCTGTAATTAAATTGTCCCTAACTGCTGCCTTTCTTACTCTTTACCTGTTATTTTACTTCTCCCTCTTCCCAGGCTTATAGAGCCTCTCCCATCTGCTGTAGCTATTCTGTTTCTCTTACAGTTCTACCCCTCATTGGAAGGATTAATCATGAATGTCCAGCCCCCAGCCAGCTGGGTTCTTTGCTCTGTTACTGAAGTGAAGGGGGCTGCTCCTCTGAGGAGCACCTCTGGAAGCTGTGCTGCCAGCACTTCTGGGCACTGCAGTTTGATCAAGAACAGTGACATTAGGCATTTGCACGTGCTACTGGGGGATTAAAGCTTGTCACAAAATGTTTGGGGGAAGGTCTGCAGCCTTGCACTTCTCCTCGGTTGCTAACCATCAGTTATTGCAGTTAGCTTTTGGCCGACGCTTCTCCCAAGTCCAGCGTGTACTTTCTTGAAGTCTGAGTTTAATGTAGGTTTCTCCCTTTATTTCCCCAGTTTGCCCACACTTTTTCACCTGAACTTGCCCCATGGTAAAGTTGCTTCCCCTTAGGTATGTGCTCCCTCCTCGCCATAGAGTTGGAAGGATGGACAGGAGGGATCAAGTACATTACCCTTCCTCACAAAGTGAGGAAGTACTAGTTGCTTTTGGGAGAGTGTTTGTTGTGTAATTACATTCCCCAGTAGTTGGATCAAAGGCAGCTATAGCAGAAAGCAAGTTTCTAGTACATGGCGGGGGAAAAAATGTTCCTGTATCTTAACTGAACCAGAAATCTTCATGGGTATTAGTCCAGACCTGGGCCAGTTCTCCTATTTTGCGCCCCCTGAGGCAGAACTGTCTCCTGCTAATGCAGAGCTGCTGCACAGGAACGTTGTACAAAACAATCACAGCACAGAGTTGCACCGCCACCATGTTGGGATCTGTAAAACGTGCACCTTTTGCGCACCATATCATTCTCTCCAGTGCACTTTCCGTGCTATTGATACATGCTGTTTCTCACCCCTCCTTAGAGCCTTCACTCAGGTGCGTCATAGAGTCTCTTGGAACTTGGGGCCCCTGACACTCAAATTCTGCTGCCCTCCAGCTGCTGGTCTCGCTGATGCAGAGCAGTCAGTTCGTCCCATAAAGGTAGTGCTTTCTTTTTCTCTTGCAGACTCCTCCGATGCCGACAGATTGGAAAGGTTCTTTGACTCAGAAGATGAAGACTTCGAAATTCTATCCCTTTGAAAACAAATAGGAAACTGACTGCAAATTTGTGTTATGTGTGGGGAGAAGGGGGGAGGGAAGCTCCTTCGAGAGCCTGGGGCTACCGGTTTTCATAGGCGCTTGCTGCCATCCCCGCCTCTTGTCCATCCTGGCATTCTGTGCAGCCTCTGAGCAGAGCGTGCATTGTCTGCATTGGGATGAAGAACCAAGTGGGTGTTACAGCCTTACTGGCTGGAGTCAGAATTTTTCAGCAGAAGACAGTGGCTGGAAGTGGATGCACTGGTGCTTAGGAGCTCAAAGCCTATCTGTTACATCAGCAGGTCAGTTGGCCTTCTGGGGGAGGCATAGAAATCGTTAGAGCACTAAATCCTTACATGGAGACTCCCCTCTGAAGCTTAAATAGAGCTACCCGTCATTTAGCAGGTGAAATGTACAGTTAATTCCTTGAGCGGCTTCTCTTCTCACTGGCCAACTTGGACTGCAGCTCACAAGCAAATTAACAGCAGGCGCGTTCCAACAAGACAGCTGTGAAGCCCCTGGAGTCCAGCTGGCCGGGCTTCCATGAACAGTACAACTCCTGTTCATGTTTTGCAGTACACGGGGCTTCCTCACAGGTGTAGTACCCCTCTCCACATCCTATGGAAAGGACGTTGAGGGAACTTCTAAGTGACTGGTAATTCAATAAGTGGAAGGCTGGCTGGGAAAGGGTGGAGCAGACCTGTGCTGCTGAGGAGGACCATCTCTATCTCAGTTTAAATAACAGCAGAAAGAATGGAAGGAGAATAGAAAATATGCATGCTCTTGCTTGGTGAGTTGATAAAGCATTTGCGCTGCTACAATGGATTAATCTCTACAGCAAGTACCTTCAGGAATGCTGCTTTAGGCAGAGAACTGGATTCCATAGCCCTGGAAGAAAAAAGTCCATAGCTGGGAGAGGTGAAATGGGACAAATGAGATCTGCCAGTGGTGTGCCTGTGCCCCAGCGTGCTGGCATGGCATCTGGGCAATTTATCCTGTCGGTACCAAAAATGCGAGCTATAAAATTCCTCAAGGTATTCTTGGTGGGTTGTTCAGCAGTTTCTCCAACTACTCCTGTTAGACATTCCCTTTCCAAATCAGAAAGGGTGCCTGAAGGTGAAGTAGGGTTTCTAGCTGCATTGTCATTACCTTTCGTCTTCTGCCAGCTTCCCCTCTCTGCAGAGTATGCACAAAGGTACTGTAGGAGCTAACCCAGAGAAACCCATTTCAAGTAATCATCCCAAAGAGGGCAGTAAAGGCAGAATGCTTTGAGGAGGTCCAATTATACTGGAAACTTTAACTACTTTAAGTTGATAGCTCTGCCTAGGGCCCTTCCCCACACAGAATTCAGAGAGAGTAGAGCTGTCTTAATGCAAACTGCAACAGAAGTCGCTGAAGTAGTTTCCTTAGTGCATGCTGTGGATTGCAAACCTGTTTACAAGGCTTTGTTTTGTACATTTAGGATTGGAACCTGTCAGTTGATGCTTTTATGCCCAAGGATGGTGACAGCTGGCTAGAAATGACCTATTTCCCCCATGACTGACCTACTGATGCTTTAACTGTCCCTGTGCTATCCAAAAGCAGAGGTTTGAACTGGGAACCACAATGCTTCTGTCACTAAATTATTATTTGCTGCTTTCTGCCTGCTTCTCTTCTCTTGTAGTTAGGGGAAGAGGCAGCAGAGGAAGTGGGGCTGTGCTCCATTCATCTGCTTTCAATTTGTATCTGAATAAACAGATCTAAAGTCTTTGCCTGTCTGAATGTTCTTGCACACGAATTGAAGGTGGTAGTGGGTGGTATCTAGTAACCCTGCAGTGCGGCTGGGAATGCTGTCGAAACAATTGCAGTTTTTACCCTTTTAGGGCAAAAGCTGAGCTATGTGCAATGGTAACTTTATCTTCTTTTTGGTGTATCCAGTAGAATAGAGGCTGGCTGCTTGGGACTGCCAAGCTGTTGTTCCTGCCCCAGAGGGTGAGCACTTGCAGACGTGCTGGCAGAAAAGGAAAACAACACTTCCATAGCAATTCTGCTACTTGAATTTTAAGTTGTATGAATGTGGGGCAACAAGACAATACTTGAAGGCTGTGCCTGCTGAGCGGCGCAGCATCTCTCTGCTTCTAAAACTGTGTAAGCCCTTCCAAGACTGGACATGCTTTTTTTGTGAGTCTCTGCCATGCGTACTTTGAGGTAGAGGAGAAGGAGCCAAGAAGAGGCTCAAAAGTAGGTAGAAAGTGAAATTTGTTTCCTTTAAGATTGTGTGCCCGCTGCTTACCTCTTTAACAGATAGGTCTTCGTAACTTCAGTTTTCAGGTAGCCTTTTAAACCCCAGGTCTGCAGTAGCCAATGTTACAGAAGTAAGCATAGACAATTCAACAACCATTTTTCCTGGTTTGCTCTGCAGTGGCAGGACAGAGCACTTAAATCAGAAGGCTCTGTTGCCATTGGCAGGTCCTCTGTTGAGGGCTAGTCACTCGGGACGTACCTCCCTCTTGATTTGTACACGACAAGGGTTACTACTTATTTCAGGTTCATGATTTTATGGTTAAGGACAGGTCCACCAGACAAGAGTCCACCTGAGTGCTAATGTAACCCCAATAACAGAGCTAAGCTCAGCTTTCTTAGACCTTTAACTAACAGGTATTTCTGGCTTTTCAGTCAGCACCCTAAAGCTAATATGAATTAAATTACTTTGCTGTGTGTTGTCTTCTTCCAGTGTTGCTGGAAGGGCCTGATTCAGCATTACAGGTGCTCACCTCCTTCTCAAGGAGTGTTTCTGCCAGCGAGTGCTGTGGAGCTGTAGAGTGAAGGCCGCAGCTGTTTCCATTTCAGCTGATGCTTGCATTAGTAATTTTGTTTTGAACATTTACCTTCCTCTTCCTGATAGTGGGTTGGTTCAATCTGCCTCTAAGAGTTAGATCAGGATTTAGTCTCAGTATCAGCCAGCTTGGAGACCAGCCCAGTCCACGCTGCTAGGTGAGCTAACTGTCCAGCAGATAAAAACATTAACTCTCCTGGTTATCCCCATATCTCAGTGCCCCTTGCAAATGATTTAACATTCCAATTTGTTGTAGTTTGCTGGTCGTCACTGATGACTTAGATGAATTCATAGATGATCTGGTTTTGCAGCCTGTGCTGGCCTGTTTAAACTGCACTGGGGTCTGCGTAGGAGTCACGGGTGACTAATCCTCTGATCTTGGCCACAGGAGTAACTTGACTGGTCTAAAAGAATTTAAATTATTATTTAAAATATTTACTCTCCCTTCAAACTGGACTTGCTATTAGCTAATACACCTATATCAGATTTTTACCTGCTCACAGCAGTTCAGTTTCTGTATTGTTCTCACTGAACAGCAGGGGGACAGACTTAAATTCATCTCTCCCTTTATTCCACAGCTCTAGCAAACGGCTCTCCCTGGATTTAGTGCCTGAACCACAGCACCTTCACCTCCTATATATCCTTGCAGAAGACAAATAATCATACTGGCAAAAAAAAAAATGCCCTGTGCAAAATGTTTAAAAGAATAATTTATTAGCAAGCCCTCTACAAACGGGTTTCAGCACCGGGGATGCATTTACTAGAGAGGCAGAAGAATCAGAAACATAGCAGTTCCCCAAAACTGGGACGGCTGTTGCCTGCCTCTTGCTGTTGTGTGTGGGGGCAGCACTGAGCTTCACACCCATATCTGTACTACCAGACTGAACAAGAGCTCCCTCTTGAGGTAGGGAGAGTTTTATAAGGAATTTGTTACATACTTAACCTGCGTTCACTTATGAAATACAGCATGGACTATACAGCATAGAGAGGAGGAGCAGATAAAATCACAAGGGTATTGGCACCATGCTGGACCCAGAAGAATACATGGGATCTAAGCTGTAGGTACTGGAAGGTGTGTAGGGAAGTTACCCAAGTGAGGAAGATCCAAAAGGTGAGTTTTCCCTTAGGTCTAAAAGAATAACCGGTATAAAGCTTTACTTCCACAGTTCTCCCAAAGGCTTATTCTGAACCTCCTGCATGGTTTCCTCTGCAACGGACTTGATTTCTCTGTGCAAGTCTTCTATGCTCTTTGAAGCGTCCATTGTCTATTTCCAAGACAAAAAATACAGAAACACATTCCTCAATTGCCAACACCAAAAAAGAAAAACCTCACCTTGCTGTTATCTGCTCCCCCTGTTAACTCAATATTGTTACTATTCACGAGCAGTGAAAAGAGTGAATTACACCTGTGCACTGTTTCTGGAGTGGAATTGGAAAAACTTATTTTGTTTAGGAATAGATATTTAAGAAGTAGATGTGGGGCTGGATAAAGGGAAACACAAGAAACTGCTGCTGCGTGTTGTTTGCTGACAGTCTTCAGGGCATATGACCTAAAGGCAGTTAAATGTTCTCACCCTGTACTGAGGCGCCGCAGAAATATCAGAAATATTGATCCTTCAGTGGTTCTTCAAAATAGACTCCACCCGTAATAGTTGTAACCTCTAAAAATCCATCATGTTCCAGTTTCAGCTTTGGGTTTTTCTTTTTCTAAATACTCAAGCTGAGGTGAGTAACGGTTGTAGAGCTATAAGATGATCCTGATGTTTAAAGAATAGCAGCATGACTCGTGTATGGTTGAGGGAGTGACCAAGGTGAAGAAAGGATTTGGTGAAGAGTGGTAGAGAGGTGCAGATTTATCACAGTGACCTATGCAACACTGGCCCACACAGCATTGCTGAGAAAGAGCAGGCTGTGACGACAGGCAATAAAGACTTCACAATTAAATAGTAGCCTTTTCATTACAGCACAGCCAGCACCCCACTTTGTGCTCACACAATATCCTCAAGCAGCTTGCTGATCTCAATTTATTTGTGTAACTAATGCTACTGAGCTGCATTTTATGCCTTGGACTAATCGGTTCTTTGGCAGTGTTTGATGTCTGTTATTCTGTCTGATAATAAGGGGCAAAGAGACAGGAATGCTAACTATACTTTTAATGTGTACTGAAACTGGATTTCTGTGCCTATTTCAGGGACACCCTATCATCTATTCTGATACATAGCTGTTTGATACTTGTGCACTTCAGAGTATTTTAAACGTGTTGCTAATACTTCAAGTGAAAACTCCTTTGAAGCAAGGAATAGGAAGACAAATAACAGAAAACAGGTAATAACAGAAATTATTTCTACTGCTGGAATCTCTGGAAAAAATCAGGGTTTACAGGCTATATATTAATTCCATATTGCCTCTCATGATAGCACATGTAGTTTTGTTAAATGAATTATTTTGGGGTTTTGTGCTATGGTACATGTTTTCTGTCAGCCTATTTTTTCAGTCATGCTGTAGGAAAGGCAATTTCCTAGCATAACTTTATTCCAATAAAAGTCCTAGTTTTGTGATTGTTGTACATTTAGGTTCTTTAGGTTCTGACAGTGCCCAAAATATTTCTACAGAGTCATGTTTATCTAAAACAGGCTGTGAAGAATTATGTTTGCTTTACACAGTCTGATCATTTGGCAAATCTGTGTACATCTCCAGCTTCTGATGGAGACATATCCATAATCTCTGTCCTCCGATGTCTGTGTGAGACGTACAGAATAAACAGAAGATGCTGCCTGCATCTCATGATTGAGTACTGACAGGGTGATGGAGATGATAAACAGCAGGCCTACACTAGAAAGCCTCAGCCTAGGTGATCTACATGCAAGAAGAATGGGGAACACTTCCTCTTCTGGGATAAGACTGCTGTCTGTGCAGCCCTCTGCAAACAGATCCAAGGGATGAACAGGGCAAAGTGACACAGCCACATGGAACAAAAAACGATCATGTATTTGGAAAGATTTCTTGTAGCAGTAAGACAGCAAATGCAGATGGAAACTGGTCATGTGAGAACAAAGGTGATCATCAGTAAGGGAGACACAGGCAGGAGGGCCCCAGAAAACCTCCAAGGACTCCAGAATCCTTGGCAGGTGCTGCAGAATGCCAAGGAAACAGGCGGGGAAGAGCATGGGTGTGTCCCAATGCTTCTTACCCAGGTTTGTCAGTTTGTCTTTAGGAAAGAGAATGATTGCCAGAAAGCTCTTCTGCCAAACCAACTGACCAGCCAGCCAACCATCTTTTCCTCACCCCCATGGGGCCCTATAGAGCGTCCTGGGACAGGGAGGCATCCTCCCTGCCACAGGCCACGCTGCCCTTAGCTGGTTCCCAACATGTCCCCCCAACCAGGAGCAGGAAGGGGGAGCACAGGGATGCAATGGGCACAATTCAGGAGCTGTCATGAGAGACCCCTACCCTGGTCCATGACAGGCCCGTTAGGGTTATTTCCTCACCTTCCAGTTTAACGTCTTGTCCTTCATCAGATGATAGAAAGACTGTAGAACTTTCTCTTGGAAGGAGCTGTTCTCATAACGTTCATTTCCAAAGTTCCCTCGTTCTGCTGCTTCCTCCAGGCTTAACTGAAGAAACAGAATCAGGTCTGGCTTTGGGAGTCCAATATCAGGCTGTTTGCACCAGTCCAGGCAGAAGTTCTGTCCCAAACAAAGACAACCGAGTTTGAGGTGAAAGGAATGAATGCAAAGAAGAGAAAGAAGCCAGCTTAGCTGGAGAGGGAGATGGGGAAGGAACAGCCAGAGAAGAGATACAGCCCAAATCACCAAGCACAGGACTACAAAATGAAAAGGAGATATCCCAGCTTATCATGTGAGAATCCAGTCTGATAACTGTGGGGGGCCAGATTTTGCTAGGTGCTCTGCACCTCTCACACTCACTGACGTCAAAGAGAGCTAGAGGTTTAACATCTCTTCTGTAGAGCCCATCAGAGCTGAATACCAAGTCATGTTCTGAGTCCCCATACTGCTGTTACTGGTCTGAAACTGTGATCAGTCCAAAAGAAAGCTGCTTTCAAATACAAACACCACACAGCTTTAGTGTGGATCTTTCTGGGCCCATGGAGACTCCTTTTCAAATACCTACCCTATGCTTTCTCAGCCTACCCAGGAATTTCATCCCAGACACAAGAGACAAAGTTTTCCAACTTTCAGATCTTGTTGACAGATTTGAAGACTTACATCAGGGCACATGAACACACAACATGGTGCAGAGACCACTGAGGCGTGTCCACTTACTCATCATCCACATAGGCACCAGTGATACTATTAGGGGGATCTTAAACATATCAAGAGCAACTGCAGGGTTCTGCAGGTGAGGGCGCAGGGCACGGGGGGCCAGGATCTCCTCAGTCCTTCCAGGAAGCAGGGAAAGGCTTGGGCAGGAATGAATGTATGTCAACTCTCAGCTGCACAGCTGGCATTGCAGGCAGGGCTTTCAGCTTCTACAGCCACAGATGCTCTTTGAGGATCGGTGGCTACTGAACAGGAATGGGATTCATCTGACAAAGTGGGACAAGAGCATCTATGCAAACAGGCTTGCTAAACCAATGAAGAGAGCTTTAAACCAAGTACGTCAGGGGGAAGGTTTGCAATCTGTAGAGAATTGAAGATGGGAGGCCAGGAGGAAACATCTGGGGGATGACACAATAATGGAGGCTCACCTAAAAGCAGGAGAACTGAGGCAGAGTAACACAGGTGATATTGGGGTGGGGCCTGCTACAGACTGCCTGGTTGAAGAGAGGATGTTGAGGAACCTTTAGACAGCTGGAAGAAGGATCTCAGTTGCAGGTCCTGGTACTCATGGAGGGTCGCAACCACCTGCCTATCTGCTGGGCACAAGCAACCCATTTCTGGAGCATGCTCAAAAAATGCTTGACACAGTGATTGATGAGCCAGTGAGGGGAGGGACCCTGCTGGATTTGTTACAAGCAAGATAGAACTGGTCACAGATGTGAAGGTCAAGGGCAGCCTTAGCTGCAGCAAACATGAGCCAGTGGTTTAAAATCTGGAGAGGAGTCAACAAGACAAGCAGAATTGCCAGCGTAGACTTCAGGAGAGAAGATTTCTGCTTATTACAGACCTCTTAGCAGAATGCACTCAGAAACTCACATGCAAGGCAAAGAGGCCCAGAAGAGCTGGTTGATCTTCCCAGGCAGCCTCCTTGGAGCACACAAACGAGCACAAGACTCAGGAGTATCTTATAGCTGCGCAGAATGACCCAAAGGGAAGCTGACTTGTCTTGAAAGCAGAGACAGGCCAAAATGTACAAGTGGGCATGTGAGAAATTCAGGCTAAATGAAGAAAATAATTTTTACCATGAGGGTGAGCAAACACTGAAAAAAAGAGCCCAGAAAGGTTGTGGATCTACATCCCTGGAGATACTCAAACCTTGGCTGGATGTGGCCCCAAGCAGCCTGCCTGACTTCAGACCTACTTTTGAGCACAAGGTTGGGCTTTGTGACTTCCACAGGTCCCTTCCAAGTACATGGTTCTGTTATTCTCTGCAAACTTACAGGCCAGCAACCAAAGCAAGCATGGAGAATCTCAAATAAACTTCTATTATCATTCTCCAGAGTCAAACACACTGGCTTCCCCACAGCCAGGGTCTGTCCAGATTTACAAGAAATAACCAAATTAGTTTCTCTGCTCTTTCTGGGGAAGGGGCAAACCTAGGCAAACAGACCATGTCAATACCTGAGCTTAAATTTCCACCCTCAGTCTCAATCCACATTTCCCCGGAACTCTGGAGCCTCAGTCATCAACAGAGACATGTCTATCAGGCCTCCAGAGCTGGAGCTGCTTCCCCAAATACAGAGGGGCAGCAGCTGCTGTAGGCCTCACCTCTTTGGCACTTGTGAAGGCCACTCCAGAAAAGGCGTATCTGTCAACCACAAGCGTGATCCCTTGATGTAGTTTCTCTTTCATCAACGGTCTGAAAACCATGTGGGAGAAAAAAAAAAAAAGTTACACTCCTTTATAGTCATACAAATGAAAGTTTATCTAAAAGCTCATGAGGCCAGTGTTTCTCTGCTAACATACGTCATCATTAACAGTGATCATTAGCAGTGTCAGGTTATCTGTGATGCTGATCGTGGCTAAACAGCTATTTGTATTCTGTCATCTAAGAGACATGAAGCAAATACCCTTTCAAGGCACCCAAGTCCAGGGTTCCCCAGTGCAGGGCACTGCTCTAGGCAGCTCCAAAGCTTACAGGCAAGATCACAGCTGAACTATACTCAGACATGACCAGCTTAATCCTCTTTGGTTTTAAACGGTGCAGTTGATTTGAGATACACTCTGCCTTGGCCGAAATGTCCTTTATTCATGACAGTGACATTTCTTGTTACAGATCACTGATCTGCCTTACACTTTCCCAGTCTGCTTGGCAGTGCCACTACAGCAAAATCAGTGAAGGTTGGGGTTTTTTAATACATTTGCAATCTAGATTTCCAGGTAAAAAAAACAGCTGACACTGATTTCCCTAGCTCCACACACAGTGACTCAGGGGCCAAAAGCAAGGACGGCCACTTATAGCTGAATGCAGAGGGGAAGTTTGGGCACAGTTCCTTAACCACTGTTACTCACATGGACATCCTTGCAAAGCAAGGTCTCTTCATTCAGGAAAGTAAATTCCCAGTCTAGGCTTGTACAGTCTCAGCTTCCCAATTCTTAAACCCAGTACAGCACAGGGATTGGAAATAAATATCACACCTGACGATTTCAAAAAACCAAACTGTGGGATTTGATCTGAGATTAAATCCAAAACTGTAAAAGTCCCTGAGACATTGCCTCCAGCCATGTTTCCCTCACTAAACAGGGTTGTACTCTCATTCCTTCTGTACCCACTACAAGCTAAAACCCCAGGAGGATTCAACACCATGTTTTTCTTTTACAACTTAACAAAAATTATCTTTACACATGTTCCCAGCGATTTGCAGAGAAGAGCAGGTGAACGGTGTGGTCCTCTAGGTTCTTCTCCTTCGCCAGGTAGGAGCTGATCAGCCGCCCGATCTCTGTTGTTCTCTCTGCAGGAGAGATGGGAAGAAGGAGCAAATGCTGCCCTGAGCTGCTCTTGCCAAAGGGGCGTCCATCTGTCCTGAGGGTCTGTCCGCCTGTTGTGTGTGGGAGGTTGGTCTGTAGAGGACCAGGGTTTACCTGCCTGTCACGGGGGAGCAGAGGTCAGTCTGTCCGGGGATGGGGGTCTGTCTGCCTGTCACGGGGGGGCAGAGGTCAGTCTGTCCGGGGACGTGGGTCTGTCTGCCTGTCACGGGTGGGAGGAGGCCAGTCCGTCCGTGGGTGGGGGCATGTCTGTCGCGGGTGGGTGGAAGTCGGTCTGTCCAGTCTCTCCGCCTGTCATGGGTGGGAGGAGATCGGTCTGTCTGAGAGCGGGAGGCCAGGGGCCTGGTGTGCTACGCGAGCCCCGGGACAGCGCCCCCGCGCCCGCCGGGACCGGGACCCATCGAGGGCGCGGGGAGGGGGTGCGCACCGGCTGCCGTGACCCGACCTAGAGGGACTCCCTCGCTTCCTCCCCCCCACCCCCGTTCCCTCCGGGGACCGGCAGGCCCCGTACCCGGGAAGCGGAGGAGGTCGGCTCTGTGCCCGTCGGCCCGGAGCGCCTCCACCAGCCGCCAGCCCTGCGTGCTCTTCCCGGCGCGGTCCACCCCCTCCAGCACGATCAGCGCCCCGCGCCGGCCCGCCATCGCGCGCGCGGTACGCCCGCCCCACCCCTTCCGCTACCACCCTGCCAATCCCGGCGAGCGCCCCCACGCCGCTCTAGGAGGCGAAAGGGCACGGAGGCGCCGAGGCGGGAAGGCCAGCACCGCCTCCCGCCCGCCCTGCCCCTCATGAATATGCAGCAGGGGCGTCCCGTCCACCAATAAGCTCCCGGCGGGTTATAAATATGGGATGAGGCTGGGGCCGCGGCCCTTGTCATGCGGGCCCGGCAAGCAGCGGGAAGCGGCGGCGGGGCGCGGGCCGCAAGATGGCGACCGCCATGTACCTGGAGCACTACCTGGACAGTGAGCGCCGGGCCCGCCGGCGGCGGCGGAGGGGGGCGGCGGCGGCGGCAGCAAGGGGGGGGAGCGGGGGTTGGCGGCGGGAATTAGAACTGCGCCACGGGAGGGGGGGGGGCGGGGGGCGTGCTCTGCGTCATCAGCCGCCGCCGTGCGTCATCGCTGCGCGTCAGGGAGCCGGTCGGTAAGGTGATGGCCGGTAGCGCCGGTCCCGCTGGGCTGCCGCACCCGGCCCCCTCTGCCTGCGGCCGTGCTGCTGCGGTGCCGGTAACGGCGGGCGGGCCGAGGGGCTCCCGGCAGCGGCGCCGGCCGGTTCCCCTCGCGCTGCGCGCCACCGGGCGGATGATCAACAGCGGGAGTAACGGGGCTGCTGGGCAAGCCTCAGCCCCAGGAAGGTCCATGTCCACCCGCCTACCCCTGCCGAGGCTCTCCTGATGTAACCGGGCGGTTTACGTATGTCAGGCTCAGCGCGCCTTCCCGCGCGGGCCTCCTGTTGCAAAGGCTTCGTTCCTGGGGTGCTTCTAGGCGAGAAGGGGGGCCGCACGCCGGCTTCTTCGTGTGTTCGTGTGGCGTAGCTGCGGGTGTTTCGACCGCTGGCCCCGCGCCGTGGTGCTGCTTCCAGCTCTGCAGGGTTTGTGTCAGAGGCGGGAGGGCTCCTATGAGGAGAACAGGCTGTAGTGTTTCTTGGCTTTTGTGTTCCAGGTATTGAAAACCTGCCGTGCGAACTGCAGAGGAACTTCCAGCTGATGCGGGAGCTGGATCAGAGAACAGAAGGTGTGTTCAGGTATTTCAGTAAGCAAAGTCTGACACGGAGCCTTGAGCTGAAGGATGGGAAGAGCCCTGTGGAGACTAAGCTTTAGAGGACATGTCTCACCCTCTGTCTCTTCTCCTTTTCTTGACCTGAGCACTGTGCGGTGTTTGTTTCTTTTCTGTGGTGCCTTCCAGCTCACCAAGGACCAAGGTTTTTTTTTTCAGCAGCTGCGTGTTAATTTGTAGCTGTGCGATTGCTGTACCTGATGGCCCCTCGGATGGCCTTATTTTGCATGCATTTCCACATCTACTGAATTGTAGATGGCTGTGTGTCTTTCAAGACCTTTTTTCTTTTTTGAGGTTTGTGTTGGTATCTGGTTGTACGGAAACTATTTTCAATTTGAACCGTTAGAATGGTAAATGACTTGTGTAACAAATACAATGTTCTGCGTGTGGGAAGAGAGGCTGAAGTTTGGGAACCCGTTGGATCAGTTTCTGATCGTATCTGTAAGCTCCTCCTCTGAATTAACTGTAAAGTACTTGAGAAATCAGAATCATACCACAAGTGTTAAAGAGTGAATACCTTTAACTTCATCTTTTTTAAAAAAAGGGAAATACATTAAAGGATCAGGGGAAGTCAGGAGAGGTTTTCTAAATACCCTAAAGAGGCAGGAAAAAAAAGTACTTGCTTTGGCAGACAGCTTTCTCACATGTACATACTTTGCTTTTCAGATAAGAAAGCAGAAATTGACAACCTTGCAGCAGAATACATCGAAGCAGTGAAGCACATGTTACCTGAGGAGCGAGTGGAACACCTGAAGAAAATCCAGAGTGCCTACAGCAAATGTAAAGAGTACAGCGATGATAAAGTCCAGCTGGCCATGCAGACATACGAGATGGTGAGGATCACAACCAGTGAGACTTTTGTTAAAAACGGTCATTCTCTGGAGTGGGGCTGCTGGACATAGAAGACATTTCCACAGTGTCATTTTCCCTGACATATTTATGTTTGGGGTTAAAGATTTTACTGAAATGAATTATTCTCAAGCTTACTTTTCTTACTGTTGCCCTCCGTTGTGTTAGCAGGTTTTGTGTCAAGGAGGCTTCTCTTCTGCTGAAAGGTTAAATGAGTTGATCCCACTTGGAGATGGCTGTATAATAATGCCAGAGAATTTATCCCACTCCCTCCTCCCCAGCAGCTTCCCTGTCACCTGATAATTTATTTAGGGCCGGTCTTAGTCAAAAACAACACTTTTTTGAAGTCACCTTCAGCACTATATTGTGGGAAATCTGCTCAGTTACCTTGGTTTCCAAGTGACCAAAGAAAGCAGGCCTGTCAGCTCCACCATTCTGGTCGTATGTCAGACACCAAACTTTCCTCAGTGGACCTGATGAGAAAATAAAATTTCTTAAGATGCAGCTTTCCGCTTTTCTCTTCTGCCCTTACCCCTGTGTCCGTGTAGCTGTCCCTGGAACAGTTCTTACCTTTGTGTGTTTTATCCCATGGATAAAACATCAGTGAGGGAAATGCTTTTGACTACTTAGCTCGTTTTATCCAGCTTCTAGAGCTGCTTTGGGTTCTGCTACATCTGCAGCTGCAGGACATTTTATCACCCTCATACTGCAGAAAAGTAAATGCAATCCCCGTGAAATAAAAGTATCCTAGATAGCACTGATTTGAGGACTAGGTATTGTGGGAACACAGTTGGGGGTGGGGGCTTAAAATGCCTTTGCTACATCTCTGTTCTGTAAGCCATGTTACTGCAACCAGGGTGGTACAGGGTATTTACTTAACATGTATTGACTTGATATTGGAGGTAGTCAGTGGAAGCCTGTATTTATTACTAAACTTCTTTGAATAGCATGCCAGTGAAACACCAGAAAAAAATAGACTGATCTACTCAATGCATTTCATTATACATTGAATAATATATTTTGAAAATTGCAGGGAGGAAACAATTCTTTTTAAAATCTATCATCATCTTGTTTTGTTCCACAAACCATTAGTCTAAGTTGCTTTGACTCTCATTTATACCACCTCCTTCCCCCTTTTCCTTCCTTTCTCTTTGCCTGTATTGGCATTAGGTCCTCCTGCTTTTTCCTATATTCCATTAGCTTTATCTTTTTCTCTCTGCTTTAATTCCCTTTATGCATACCATTTTCCTTTTTCCAGTTTCATACCCTTCATGCCTTGCTTTGAAGTATTATACTCCTGTTCATGCTGATAACGGCTTTAGACCTTCCTGTTTTCGTTTGGGGATTTAAATTTTTTTTTTATTCAGTTTGTGGTTTCCTCTTCTGTGCAGGTGGATAAGCATATCCGCCGGCTGGATGCAGACTTGGCACGGTTTGAAGCAGATCTGAAAGATAAACTGGAAGGCAGTGACTTTGAAAACCCTGGATCTCGAAGCCTGAAAAGTGTGTAAATTTTATGTTTGACAGCCTTTTCCAGCACTGAGCATATCTAACCAGAAAGACTAAAATATAAAGCAGGCTATTATTTCTGGAGGAAGAAAAGAAGTACACTATAGTGTACTTCTCTACTTGTTTTTAACACTCTTCAAATATTTACAGTGTTCTGGTAGGCAGTAAACAGGTGAAGAAAAATCTAATGCTGGGATCCATCTTACTGTCCCTGCTTGCCAGATTCCCCTCAGGTGGCCTACTAGTTGTAAGGTTGTAAGGTGGTTATTGGTTGTAAGGAGGCTACTGGCCAAGGGCAAGCTAACTGTGACAAAACTGAACTGGTGTTCTTGCGGCTCTTGAGTATAACAGTTGTAGTTTCAGGCTTGATCTGTTACTGAGTAGGTTCTAAGATCTCTTTGAGGAGAGATGTGTCAGTTTTCTTACCTTTACCAGAATTTGAATACTAATCAAGCTCAGAACAGCAGGAAAAATCAGGAATTGAAGGAAGGTACCAGTTTCTCTAACGCATACTGGATATCTCATATGATTACAGTGAAATTTGAGCATGGTTCACAGCAGTACAGCTTTATGCCTTTGAACTGTGAAATGAGGGGTAAGGTCAGGGATGTGGAGATAAAAGTTACATTAGTTATTGAGTAACCAATTAACTGAGTGTTTAAAAATACACTGAGATCTAAAAAAAAGTTACAGCATGTCTAATCAAACGTGATGCTATTTATATCTTGTGCAATGGCATGGGCTGTCATTGTACTGCAGTGATTTAATTGCCAAAACTGCGAATGGAAGAGTTTGGTGCTCAGTCGTACTACCTGCCAATTTGGCATGTTTGTGGCATAAAAATGTATTACAGAATTGGCGTTCATGTTCAGTTACATATGAAAGAAGGTTTTCAAAACAATAAATGCATCAAAAGAAAAATATCTGGGGATATTCCTGGTATTCCAATAAATTGAAATGATGAGGTTTTTTCCTTTATAGAGGGACGAAGTCAGAAAGACAAAAGAGGCTCTCGTGGTCGAGGCAGGCGAACATCTGAAGAAGATACGCCAAAGAAAAAGAAAATCAAAGGAGGGTAAGGCATACCCAGTCACAGCTCTGGTGACTTTGGCTTGACATTTCATGAATTTTCCACAAGCTCATGTTACCCTATTTATGACTTGTGTCTGGATGGTGAGCGGTGTTAGAGTGTTCTGTTGTTACTCCGTTTCATTAGTGTCCTGCTTAGGACAAGTCGGCTTTGTTAGTGAACTCCTTGGTTGGCATGTGGAAACTCAGCATGCTTGGAAGCTGAGTTCATGCTTCCCTCTGGAAGGGCAAGCTTCTCTGTTGCTGTTGGCAAGCTGGGGCAAAATAGCTTTGATTTTTGTCATGCGGCTATTTTTAACAGTTGTTTGTGGTCTTGATAGTAAAAAGAAACCCTTGCCCATTGAAAGAAAAACCGATGTTTTATTGTTCTAGACATCTTGGAGAATTCTGGGGGTTGTTTTTCAAACAATGATGCCCTAAATAGTCTTGAGTAATCTATTTTGATTTTGTGAAGCAAGGAAGAAAGCATCTCCCCCCTCTATCATGTGCTTTGTATTAGAGGGGCCCTGTTAATTCTAATTTTTCAATTAGCTAAATGGAAGGGTGGAAGAGGAAAAAAAAAATAGTTTCCGCTGAGCATTACTGACATGTCAACTTAATACATTCGTGTTAGAGTAAGGGGGTTCATTTATACTTGGCAAGTAGAAGAATATTTATATTAAAACTGATTGGGAGGGGGAAAAGAGTCAGATTTGTCTGTCTGCAAGCAGAAACGATTGGTACATTAACTTTGTTACTGTAGTCATGGCACCTACAAATCACTCTCTTAATCCTATATAGTCAAGCGCATGTTTTGTGTTTGATCAAACCTACATTATGGTTTTAATTATTGGGTAATATATGACAATGTAATCTAAACTCTGAAGCAGGGTCAGCATGTTTTGGGGAAGATATTGTTAAAAACTAATTTTCCCAAGTGAGGCTTAAAGCTTGGAAACATGTTGTTGCCTACAACTGCAAAGTGTTTTATCCTCAATCTGTCCTTGTTGACAGATCTGAGTTTGCTGACGCCATCCTCTCGGTGCATCCCTCAGATGTCCTAGACATGCCAGTGGACCCCAATGAACCTACCTACTGCTTGTGTCACCAGGTGTCTTATGGAGAAATGATTGGCTGTGACAACCCAGACGTAAGCACTTGAGATGATTTTATTTTCAGATGTTTGCTCCATCACAGCACTGAAATCCAAGGGGGGATGCAATTAGACAGTACAAAATGAAAGTAATGTTTGTGAAACACTAAGCATCTCCTCTGTGGGTTTTTCCTTTCTGTTTTGCAGTGCCCAATTGAATGGTTCCACTTTGCTTGTGTGGACCTCACCACCAAACCAAAAGGGAAATGGTAAGAAAGACAACATACAGCTTTTTGATTTTTATCAGGCTACAATTTGCCTCGGCAAGAATCACAATAAGAATTAAAACCCTGTTGTGACCCTTCCTGACAGAGGAGTTTTGCTCTTGTCATCAGAGGGTTTGCATCCTCTGTGCTTTGGGATTGTGTCCGTATGAAAAGAGAATGTACAAGTGGAACCTTCTCCCCAAAGTCTACTTCCACGGGAGCCTTAGATTCTGGTGGGAGCAAAACAAACACCCGAGCATATGCAAAACAGCAATTTTTGATCTGAGGCTTGTGTAAACATGTACGTGTTGCATCTCAAGTTTGCTGTATTGTCACATAGTTATGGCTGTGGCTAAAATTGAGAAGACGTGTGTTTTCACTTCCGGAAGCAAAGTTTGAAGTCTGCTCTAGGTTTTGCTTATATACATGCTCATCTTGGAAAAAATTGATAACTTAGTTTCTCTTTAATGGACTGCTCTCATCTAATTACCAAGATGCCTATCAGAAACAGGCTTAAGTGAAAGTGAACTGCAGTCATTGGAGGGAGGGGAAGGAAGGAATTGGAGGAACATCTCTTTTTCTTTTGCCTGTAGAGGAAGCTTGTGTGCCAAACTTGAAGTTGCTCCAGGTAACTTCTAGGTGAATGAAATAAGGTGAATCACAGCAGTGAGGGGCTGATGAACCCTGGAAGCCTTCTAGTGCTATCTGTCACTTGTGCCCACCTGAGTTGGTACAGTTCCTTTCCTATTTGCCCAGGCTTCATGCATGTCACAAAAATTGTTGCAGTTACTTAAATAGGCTGCTTTTAAACCACCCTCCCACCCACTTGTTCTCAAATAATAAAAAATGTTCTTGGGCTATGTGTTGTTAACTTCAGGAACTTCAGGAACTAATTACTGCTGCTTTTTCTCTGTAGGTTTTGTCCTCGTTGTGTTCAGGAAAGAAAGAAAAAGAAGTAAGGTGTAGAGGGGAATGTGTCCTCTGAGGCAAGAAGAATTTAATATATTCTTTCATTCATGTTGCAATACTATCTTTGATTCTTTTTTTTTAACCTACCCTCCTTTTTCTGGTATGATATGTAATTGTCCTTTCCAGTGGCCAGTTGTAATTCCTGTTCTTTCATAAGAAAATTACTTCAAGAGCGAGTCCCAGATCCCTATGCCACAGGGATTTTATTTATGTTGCACTTGCACAGCACTGAAATCAGTGTTACTATGAAGTGCTAGGGCAGCCTGTAGCTGTAGTTTCTGCTAGTTTATAGGGTTCTGTGAAACCACGTAAGGCACTGCAGGAAAATAAAATAGCTGTATCTTCAGCATGCTGCATCACCATCATGGAAATAGATTAGGCATGGAGCTTGTTGTGTCAGAGAAGAAGGAATTTTCTCCATAGCCTGCATGAAAGAAGTTGGCTCCATTGTTTAGGTGTGAAGTCCATTTGTTATGCAGTTTTGTAGTAGGGAAAGGAACAGGAAAGCTGTTTAACTGTTTCCAGTGTCCATTTCATTGAAGCCAATTACTGTGCTTAGTTTTTACAGGGCAGGGATGGGAGAGAGGTATGATCCTGTTTTCTCTTTTGGGGAATTTCTTCTGTCTACCTTTGCACTGCCTTTATTTTACTTGATCTTGCCCCCATTCACATGAACCTTAACAGAAGCAAACCATTAGACTTTTCACCACCTCCTAGGAGAGGTTTTTCTCTCTTGGGAGAAAACCTTTTAAATAGAAAATTATCCTGCAGTGTTTCTTAGTGACAGTAATATCAAGAGAGGGTGTTACCTTTTCTGGCTGTTTCCATTTCTCTGAAGATCCTTTAAGTGCATTACTGTGAAGATGAAACCTACAGTATTCTTATAGAGATAGAAGGTCGGATTTAATCATAAAATAAGATGAAGGCCTGACTTTTGTTATTTGCATTTGCCTGTGTTGCACCTGGGTTAATCAGGAAAACAAGCAAGGCAAAGCTGAATGGCAAAGGCAGCCCTGGAGTAGCTTGGGGGTGGTTGAACAGCATTTGCTATGAAGCTCTGGTATTGAAGAAGGCCATTTAGCAGGAATGTTCTAAAATTACTTCTCCTTTTTAGTGGAGGTGCATTTGCATGTTCTTGACTTGTTTAAGCTGCCTTTCAGATAATGAATGTGAATCCTTGCTGTCATCACAGTGTCAGTTGCTGCAGCAGAAGGAAGAGAAGGAAATCAGGAGTAGGAAAACAGAAGTGTCTGTTTTTTCTTTCCTCTGAGTTACAGTGGATGCGGAAGTTGAGGGAAGAGCAGAGATAATTCTTCTATCCATATGTATCTCCTGTGTTATGGGGCTTACCTGCCAACAATAAAAGATGTTGTGGGGAAGGGTGGTTCTCCTGGCAGAGTGGGGGAAAAAAACAAGCCTCAAACCAAACCCGCCTGCAGCAGTAGGCACCAGGGTTCATGAACTTTGGATGTGATCCCTGATGGGTGTTGATGGTGGCTCTGTGCAGGGCTGTGTACTACTTTGCATACCCTTGTGCAGGAGCTCTTGGTATAGACTGCTGGAAAGGCATTAGGAAACTTCTAGATAAGCTTTTCTTCTGCTGTAGAAGCAATCTGAATAAACAGTATAGAAGAAAAAAACACTTCTAGTCAGATTTTGGCACCTGTTTCCAAAAGAAAGTCTTTTTTCTTTTTTTCCCCCCCTTTTACACCGATCCTCTTCTGTTTTGCAATGAAAGAAAGTAGAACACAGCTCTTGCCAGCTTCCTTCCCCGCTTTGCTCTGTTGGGCTTTGTAGATGCTGCAGGTGTGTCA